>NC_071398.1:68391547-68531092 GCF_022682495.2 Desmodus rotundus
CCAGAGATTTTGATTTCCAGTTTGTGTTCCTTCTGCCTCACCATGCTCTGTATTGCTGGCCTTCCCAGACTGTCTCGCCTGGCTTCCCTTTCCCTGACATGTGGGAAACTTGGCTGTGAGGAAGAACATTCCTGTCCCTAAGGAAATCCTGGTTGTGGGAAAGTAGGGAAAGGAGCCATATTTATTCCAGGTGGCTGTCAACCAGTTCTGCCCCCACACCTTGCCCACTTTTGCAGGTAGAAAAGTCTTAACTGGTTCTCTCCCTCTCATCTCAATATCCTTCATCAATCTCTCTTCCCCCAGTTTTAACATGAATGGTAATATTGCCCCCACACCCCAGGCTCTCGATACATTTATTTCTACTTCCTCTTCCCCCCACCTCCCATTGGTTCACCATTTAATTCTGATCCACTCACCTCCATGGCCATATCCTCAATTTTATTTTAATCAGAAGCCACCTCTGCTCAGATTACCTAAAGCTGAGCTTTCTGACTTTCTTGCCTGCTGTTCCGGAGTGTGTTAGTCCTTTTCTCTCTCTGGTTCTGCTAGATGTCCACTTACCGCACAGTGACCTCACCTGTCAAATGCAGGTGGTACTCCCCGGTCATATTTTGTGGCCATTTAGTGGGAACACGTATGCGGACAGGCGTGCCTGGCATGTAGAAACCGCTTGTCCTGCTCTGGCAGCCATGCTGGTTGCAGTGTTCAGTAGGGGCCCTCCTCTCTAACCAGGCTTTCCCCTCCCTCACTGTTCCCCACAACACAGCCAGGACTCGGCCCCACTGGCTCGGTCACCACTCCTCCAGCTATCCCGCCACAGGGGCCCAGGCGGGGAAGCAGGCGCTAAGCTTGCCTGAGGATTGTTTCTGTCTTTGTGGTATTTCCTTTTTTTTAAAATTGGTGTTCAGTTAGAGTTGTCCCCATTCTCCCCCCATTATCTTTGTGATATTTTCTAATTCCTCCACTGTAGGCTTGCTTCCTGATCTCCATTATGGCACCTCTCACCCACCAAGGCTTCTGTCTCCTAGTCTACATTTTTTCTGCAGCACTAACTCCTATCACAATGGTGAAGAGAATGCTCAGTTGTCACCCATACATCCATTCATTCCTTGAGTCGGTAGTTTTAACATATGTTCCACATCATTTATGCATATGTATACTTAGTTACAAAGTATAGTATGTACAAAATTATTCAAAACTGGGGTTAGAAAAATATGCCTAATAATTTTTTTAACTAGAAGTTGCTTTTTCATGGAACACCCTTAACTTAAAGGAACATCTTGTTTCAAAATATGTGATTCCTTCGCTCTTGCTTTTGCTTGGGGTGTATGAGTGATGACTACGTGCGAGGTGAGTCACGCTGCCTCAGACCTCCGATGGGGAGGAGGAGGCCGTGCAAGTGCTGGGGAGCAGTGGGTTTCAGGGTTCCTGAAAGTCATTCTTCTCTTCACTGCCTAGATGCAGTTGCCTCCCCTCCAGTTCGGGATGTTGGCATGGATCCAGGCCCGGTCTTCCCCAGCTCTTCTCCTGCCGCTCCTGGTCCAGACACTGCTGGCCTCAATGGGACAAATGGTAAATATGGCTGCTGAAGGGCTCAGGGACTGAGGATCAAAGGCTGTCAATGCAAGTAACCTTTGGCTTTCTGCATGCGCATCATCTGAATTTAGCAAGTCTTCCCAGTGTGTCCCAAAGCCTTTAGCCCTACGCATCGCAACTTCTGTGGCCACCTTTCTTGTCATTACGCTTTCTCCCACGGTTTCCCTTTTGCCCTGTTGCTCCACTGCACTGTAGCCACTCCCTTCCTGAAAGTGCTGCTGGCAGCTAAACTCCTGGTCTGGGTCTCCTCATCCCAGAAATTAAAATTTTAAAATTAATATTGGTCGTGAATATTTCATTTGTAATAAGCACAAAATTTGCCTCCTGACACTTCTATCACTATGAGATAATGTAAGAAAGATTATAAAAACCTAGAACCCAGAACATCTATGGGCTTCACACCACGCTATGCTTTTCTAAGGCTGCCTTCCTTGTTCCTGGCTCTTTCACTATTTGATAGATCTTTTGGACTGAAGTGAACTGATGATATGATTATAAATGTCAGTGGGTCCTGTTTGCTGTGGTTTCATTTTTCAGAGCTGGGTTCGGATGATTCTCCGGTAACGAAGAGCCCTGCCAAGCTGGAGGGTGATGCTGCTGATGGCTCCTTTGCCAGTAAGCACGGCCGCCACGTCATTGGCCACATTGATGACTACAGTGCCCTGAGGCAGCAGATTGGAGAAGGCGAACTGCTGGTCAGGAAGATAGTGTCTGTCGTGAGGTCAGCCTGCCCCTGCCCTGGCCTTGACGCTCGGGGCACAGAGGTAATCACATCACAGCTCTTAGGTGCCCTTACCTTGTGCCCTTTCTTCTGGTTTTAGCTCTTTCTCCCAGTCTTTTCTATTTTTTTTTTTGTGCTCTGCATCTCCCAACAGCTGTAGATACACCCTACATTTGCACCCAGCCAGCCTTTTTCTCCATCTCCTGTTTTCACTATAAACTCCGTTCCAGATGTAGCTGCCTTGATATTTTCCCTCAGAACCCCAGAAAAGCCCCTGCAGCGTCGGCACCCACGGTGCTGTGCTGAGCTCCATGTGGTAGCTGATTCTCTGTTACGGTCCTGCTGGCACGTGACCATCCATGGTCAGAGTGAAATCACTTAATCAGAGTTTGTGAGTTCACATGCCGATGGGCCACATGTGTGGAAGGGGTGAGAAGCCTGCCAGCCGTGGGGTTTCCCTGTTGGGGCTGAGCAGGGGAGGAAGGCAGGTGGCCACTTCTCAGAGCACTTCCCATTGAGAGACTGGGCACCAGCTGCAGTGCTGCCCTGAGCCACTGGGAGACGCTCAGACATGTGGGGACATTCTGCCCCAGGAACCCCTGCACTAGGGAGCAAGACACACATTCAAGTGAATAAGTACAACAAGGGGCTCCAGGAACAGTGTTAGACATGGTCCGCTGGGCGTGAGGGCAGGGATGCAGAAGCGGCCATAATCCCAGGTAAGGAGAGTGACGGGTTCCTAGAGGGACACCTCGGGGGGCATGCAGGTTCTCTGGGTGGAGGAGGGCATGCCAGGTAAAGAGAGCAACACTTCAGTCCCCAGAGCACAAATGGTTTGGCCTGATGCCCAGATGGGCATAAGGTGTGATTTAGGAAGGGCAGTGGGTGCCAGGGGGGGAAAGCCTTTCCCTTCCCCCTCCTAGGTGCTTTGGCTGGCCCCGTAATTACACTGACATAATTAATGGAAGTAAAACAAATTTAATTTCACATGGGAGCCCCAAAGGTCTGAGGCTCCAAGAGGTGACCAAAGCAGGCAGCTTGTATACCCCTGAGACAAAGAAAGAATACATGTGTGAGAATTGACAAAGGGGTTTGGGCTTGGGTCGGTAACACGAGAAGTAACAGGGTTGGTTGGTTTGTACAGCCTTCTTGCCAGAAATCCCTGTCCCTGGTGATAAGGATGTTTCTCTGCCTCCTGATACGGGGGAGGGTACCTTTCACCTGGGAGACTTATTTCCTGCTTTCAGGGGGAGGGTCAGAATATCTTTCTCACACCTGCTCTTCCTTAAGTAACTTTAATTCAAATTGATCAACATACCAAAATGGTGTAGTTCACTCCTCTTCAGGACTGAAGAGCAGGTGTAGTCTGAAGAGCATGGAGCAGGAATGGAAGCTTAAAGGGAGTGAGGGGGAAGCTGGAATCAAATGAATTCTTGCAAATCTGGACACACGGGGACATTCCGAGATGCCTGCCGAAGTTGGAGATGCTGGGCTTCCAGGTTAGGGTTTCACAGGTGCGAGTGGCCCTGCGCCTGCGCCTCACTCACAAAGGAAGCTTCATGTCACTGACAACTCATGGGACCCACTGTGCCTGGGGGGACGTGACCTCTTAGCCCCAGTGATGGTCCCTCCCCTTTTTCCCAGGTGCTCAGCAGTGAAGGCGTCCGGGAACTTCGCAGCAGTGCCAGCGCCCTGCACTACGTGTTGGAAGAGTCGTCCTCCCTCCTCACCATGTTCTGGCGAGCGGCCCTGCCCAGCCCCCATGGCCCTGTGCTGCCCGGCAAAGCGGTAAGAGGCCAGCGTCCTTTACTGGTCTGCCCCCCACTTACTGTTCCACCTCCTCAGCCCCACAGGTCCTGAAGATCAGGGGCCCAGTAGTGAGTTGAGGTAGATGGGACCTTAGAGGAGGGTCCCTGGGGAGGCTTTTCATCTGTGGTGGCTGCTTTCAGTGCAGTTCTGACCACCTCCCTCCCCTCCCACCCCCAGGATGAGAAATCAAAGAGGAAAGGGAAGGAGGAAGAGAAGGCAGCGACAGGAGAACCCTGGTAACCATAACACTGAGTGTCTTTAACTGTCTGAAGTTGGGCTGAATTTCAGGGACAGGTTAAAGCTTAAATACTCCCATCTACCCACCATCCGCATAGTCAAGCAGGGCCACAGAATGTCGTCACTGTGAGATGAGCGGGCTCTTGTAACCACCCACTGGAATCCGACGTATCACTTAAACCTGCGTCTCCATGTCAGGCCTGGGGAATCAGCCACCGGCAGGCGCTCTCAGATCTCAGGCCTGCCCTCTGGTTGCTGGCACCTTGGACAGGCAGTTTCAGAATATCCTCCCGGGCCTCCTAACTCCAGATTAACACCGCTGACACCCTATGGGACCCAACTGTGCTAATTCCAAGGGAGGGTGTTTTTGCCATCTTGAGGCTGGCACAAATATTTACAAAATTGCAGACTGAAGCCAGCCCTGTCTCCCCAAGCATAATATCGCAATTACCAAGACTTAGCTGTGATGCCCAGGGATATAACGAGGCTGGCACTCAACATGAGCGCTGGTTCGCAGCTGGGAAATCAGTGCTGGCCTGGGTAGGTTCACCTCAGCAGCAGGAGTGGAGGCCTCTCCTGCGCTTGGGAGCTTCCAGGTGCTCAGAGTTCCTGCCCAACAGCCTCGTCCTGAGCTGGTAGCAGCTGCAGGGTTTCAAGTCTTTCATGGAATCTGGTCCTGAAATAGTTGGGAAGATTCTAGAATCCTGTTTTGGATTGTAAAAAGCCACAAAGGGTGCTTTACGCCTTCTGACCCTTGACAGACAGCCCATTCCTCTTCCCCAGGGAGAGTCCATGAAAAAGGAACTTCTGGAACTGAGAACCAAACTATCCAAACAGGAGAGCCTCCTTCAGAGCACTGCTGAGCACCTGAGGACCGCCTCCCAGCAGAAGGAGAGCTTGGAGCAGTTCATCTTCAGCCAGTGTGGGTGCCTGAGCCAGGGAGGGGGACCAGAAACCGGGGCTTCCAGACTCACTCACGCTCTGGATGGACAGTTGCCAGACACTAGGGGCGGGGAGACCAATGTGATGTCCTCGAACCTCCTGTGCCATGAGTTGTCATGAATGCAGAGGGATGGTGGGGTGGGGGAACAGCAGGAGACCCCAAGCTGAGTGGGCCAGGAGGACACACTTTAGAGCACACCCCCAAGGCAAGTGGGGCGCCGCTGATGTCTGCCTCACTGGGCTGTTCTGTTGTTGCAGTGACCAGGACACATGATGTTTTGAAGAAGGCGAGGACTAATTTGGAGGTAAGAAAATGACAGAGAGCCCACCCAAAACCCATCTCCATCTGTCGTCAGAGTCTGCAGGTGACCCTCGACCTGCTCTGAGCACCCAGGTCCCTGGTCCACTTGCAGGAGCACAGGTAGTCGGCAGGCATCCTCTAGTTCCCGTCCCTCTCGGCTCTCCCACGCCAAGGACGCCCTCCTGGGCATCTCAGTTCGCTCTCACATGGCCATCATCTTCTCTCTCTACTCCAGTTGTCCCTCCTTTTGTGCAAGTTGAGGCCCCAGGGAAATGCAGTTCAGCTGATTCTGGAGGTCAGAGGCCACGAGGGAGTCGGCCTCTGGATTAGCTTTCAGTGAAGGGCTCCTGCGGCCAGTTGTGTGTTCTGGCATTTTCTGTAAAAAATAAAAGCAAGATCCAACCTAACAAAGTGATCTCGCTGTGCACAGTCAGGCAGCAAACAGCAACTTGATTTGGATTTACCTTTTTCTGTGAAGCAGTACCACTGCAGAAAGCCAGTGGGTCTTCCTGACCTGAAGGAGAATTTGACAATACAGACTGAAACTTAAAGGGAAAGACTGATGTATGTGACAGTCTCTACAGTTACTTAAAACACTAACACATCCCCTAGCAAGTAAGTACTTTGAAGAAAAACTCGAGATTTTAGAAATGGCTTAAAAATCAGAAGCTAAGTCTTTTACCCTGGACTTGCTCCTGACTGGTAACCCAAGAGAATGCTGCCCCCCGGGGTAGCATGGGTTGGGCCCTGAGCGAACTCTGTCCGCCCTGCTTTTTTTCAAATTCCCTATGGTTTTTCTCTGATGATTCCTTTCTTTCCTGAGCCTTTTTAGAAGAACACTTCCAAGATTGCCTCTGTAAAGCCTTATTCCCGTCCCAGCAAAGGTAACCCGCTGGCTTCAGTACCCGCTGGCTGCCCCAGTTGGGAAGTTTCCTCTCTATTCCGTTAGGCCACTGCAAAGTGCCTGAGGCCTGGGTTCTAATCCCAGGCTTGTCACTAACTGGTTGTGTGGCTTTGGCTGGCCCTGTAGTCTCTGAGCCTGCTGCCCTCCTCTGTAAGAGGTGGCACTAGACCTAAAAGATTGCTGAGGTCCCCTGCTGACATGGTCCCTTTTTCTCCGTGTTGAGTACATGGGACATAACAGGGGGACTCTCCTGCACAATGCCCTCCTTTCCTACATGTGCATGTGTCATACTAAGCACTCCTTTTCCTGGGAGATCACAAGAGTCATCACTTTGCTCCAAAACGAACTGGAGAGTGAGCTGGCCCCTGAGGAGGGGGTGGTAGGGTCTGGCCACCGGCTGCAGTGGCTTTGGGCAGGCATGTCACTGCACCAGGAGGTGGGAAGCTTTCCTCTAACCTGGTGGCGGCAGTGGCTCCCTAGCCACAGAGCATCCCCAAAGCTCTGTCACTGTGGTTGTCACTTAATGGCTGTCACTATGCTCCTGGCTCTGTCCCCACTCAGCCCTCACGGCAGCCTCAGGGTGCCACCAGCAGGGCCTGGTAATAGGCAGTTACTTTGTTTTATTTTCGCTCTAGGTGAAATCCCTAAAGCCTCTGCCGTGCACTCCAGTCTCGTGACCCTTGCCTTCCAGGAGCCTTGCAAGAAGCGAAGCCACCAGAGGTCCTTAAAGCAGCAGGAGGGATGGGCCTGCCCCCCTTTTGCGCAGCTACCTATCTGCTGAGATCTTGGCCTCCACCCCTGCCGGAGGTCTAGGGGAGCCGGGGCAGGGTGACAGGCAGAGCGCCTTTCCTGCACTGACCGAACACATCCGCCAAGGTCCCCGGCTCAGCACTTAAGCCAAACACGCCTAGTCTGCTGGGGGCCTCGTGACGCTGCTTCTAAATGCCCCAGTGGCAGGGGAACCAGCAACAGCACTTTTTTCATCTCAGCAACTATCCTCAGATGGTCAACTCCGGGGAAAGAGGACCCTGCTCCCCACAAATGGGGCACGTGGTCCCAACACAAGCTCCTCGGCAGTTCTAAAAGCACATGACTGAGCAGCGGTGTCCTGCTGGATGGAGGGGCTCAGCCGGTGCCACTCACAGACCCCTCTCGACCCGGGTCACCTCGGCTGGGTCACAGGCCGGTGTCCGCCTACACAGCAGCGCCTGAGTTCCTTGAATCCACACGGTGAAAGGGGTGACTGCCCGACACCATCTCACGCTTAGCCTAGCACCTCCTATTTCTGTTCCTTTATGAAAAAGCACCGGCTTCACTCTAGATCCGCTGTCCCGTTTCACCACCCTAACTTCTCTCCGGGGAACTGGGGCTGAGGGCGAGAGCAAACCCATTGCAGGTCCCACGTAAAGCAAACCAGTGATCATTTTTAAGTGGCATGTGAGAGCCCCCAGTTGTGCTAAACCTCGTCTGTGTCTTCCCAGTGCTTTAGAAGGTGTGTATGTGTGTATAAATGTATGATATATATTTATATATGTTGCTATAGCGATATGTGGAAGGCCGACATAACTGGTGGGCAGGGTCTGTGAGAGGAAATGAAACCTTTTTGTTCTGGTGGCTATTAGGGCAAAATGTGCATAAAGAAATAAAAAGTTTTTCTTCGCCTACTTTGTCTCCAGTGTCTGCCGCCGTCTCTAGGCTGAGTGTGCAAGAACAGGAAGGGCACACTGCCCTTGAGAAGCACACAGCCTCATACTTGAAGTCTAAGTTTAAAAGAGTTTTCCCTCTTTATCATTTTGTAAGAATCCCCAGTCTAAAAATGTAAAGAGCAGTCCTTACATTTGGGGTGCCTTAGAGTCAGCTGTGGGGATTATCGAAGCTGCTTCCTGGGCTCCAAACCCGAGACTCTGCACTTGTTACAAAAGCACCCCAGGTGATTCTAGTGCCGGTAGACTGCAGACCACAGTTCAAGAAACACTGTTTTATAATACTGATTCAAAGCTATAAATACACTTATTTTACTTTAATTAACAACCTTTCATTAAAAAAGTGTGCAAGTCACGCCGACTGGGTAGCTCCGTTGGTTAGAGCATCATCTCCAACACACCAAGGTGGCAGGTTTAATCCCAGATCGGAATCAACCAATGAATGTATAAATTGGTGGAACAGCAAATCACTATTTCTCTCCCTCTCTTCCTCTTTCGCTAAAATCAATTTTAAAAAAATATGTAAGTTGTTCCATAAATGTTGACATGAAGACCTTAAAATATTCTTTGAGGAAAGTCCTTAGGTCCAATAAAGCTACTGCTCCACAATTATTTTCTAGAAACAGTTAAAAAATTAAAACATCCATCAACACATACTCATGCCTGCGCTACAAACACACCTAACTTTCATAGCAGCTGGTATGACCTCAACATCAGTGTTCACGCCCAGGTTAAGCATTTCCACAAGTGCCTTTGGCTGTCAGTACAGGGGAGCTCACTGGCAGATTCAGCAAAATGGGTGAAGAGTTAGCACAACTATTAAGTTAAAGACAAAGTAGTGAAATCTGAGGACCGCTTGCCCTGTGGTTATTCAAACATCCTGGCAATTCTTCCTTCATCACTGTGCCAGGGCTGGTAGGCATTGATGATATGACCAGTAATCAATGGAGAACTCAAATATTGCTTGTAAGAAATGTACTTATGAAAACATGTAACATATAAATCTCAGATCTGGTCAGGATCCGTCACAAATCAACTTTTGGGAAGGCGAAATGTCAAAAAGTAGCTCTGCCTTAAAAATAGTATCAATGGTATCTTTGCAAAATAGTTGCAATAGTATCTTTGAGAGGAGGAGTCTCCAATATTTAACTTTTTATAAATTATAGTGTTTCCATGTGACAGGAATAGAGTCCACTCTTAAAAATCAGTCGGTGTGACCACCAATGACTTCTGATTTGCCTTAATTCAATTCAAATTAGAACCATGTTGAGCCCCGTCAGGAGAGTTCTATAGAAAAGAATGGAAAAAAAAAAAAGGTACGTAATGTAACATTTAAACCATGTAAACATATATCTTGACCTGTCAAGACAGACAACACAACCTGCAGAATTTATACAGGTTTATATATCCCTCAGGTCTTAACACTGCTAACGTGAGTGAGCTAGACGCTTGCCTTGGTTTTCTAGTGCTGTCATAACGTGTCCCGGTACACGTAGCAGCTCAGAAGACACATTTATCATCTAGCAGTTCTTAGGCGAGTCAAACGAGGATCTCACTGGACTGAAATCAAGGTGTGAGCAGCGCTGCCTTCCCTTCGGGGAGCTCCCTGACATAATCTGTTTCTTGGCCTTTCCTAGCTTCCAGAAGCCGCCCACGTTACTTGGCTGGTGGGCCCTCTTCCATCTCTAAAACTAGCCACAGCAGCAGAGCCCTCACATGGCATCATTCTGACCTTTTCTGCCTCTCCCATTTTCAAGGCCCCTTATAATTACATAGGGACCACCGGATAATCCAGGGTGATCTCCTTATTTCAAGGCCTTTAATTAACATAATCACATCCACAAAGTCCCTTTTGCTATGTAACATAACATATTCACGGGTCCCCACAGAAACGGGGGTGGGGGTGGGGGGATGTGTTTATTCTGACTACCACAGCACTATTAATTCAGATGCCAACAAGTATGGGAACAAAAAAAACTTTTCTAATTTCAACAGTTTAGTAAAATTAAGACAGTACCTCGAGACATAATCTAGAACAGCAAATCAAGACAAACTCGTTTGACCCATAGAAGTGCTCCATTGGTGACCAGTTGTTTTTTTGTTTTGCAGCTATGGGTTTTATTTTTTTTCCTCCAAAGGCTGGCTTTGATTGTAGAGGTCTCATCCAAGGCCAAAAGCTCATGGTGGAGGAAGGGGAGGTGGTGGCAGACTTGGTGCACCTGGGATCCCACTAACCTTTAACTTAAAGCTAAGGTTTGGACGTCCCTTGCCTAACTAAGGGCCCAAGAGGCCACGAGGGGGTGCTGTGGTCCTTCCCTTGGGACCTTAAATTTTGAAATGTTTATTTATTTTCCTTTTTAATTGAATGCATTGGGGTGACACTGGTTAACACCACATCATCTGTACACTGTATTGTGTGTCCCCACCCCAAGTCAAGTCTCCCTCCATCACCATTTATTCCCTACCCTCCTTCTCCCCCCATCTCCACACTGCCGTCAGTGCCCGTGGATTTTTTTTTCCTTTTTGCTCATTCCCTCCACTCCCCTCCCCTAGCTGTCAGCCCGCTCTTTATGAGTCTGTCTCATTTTGCTTGTTAATTTTGTTCCTTAGATGCCACACATGAGTGAAATCATAGGGTACTTGTCTTTCTGGAAATATATGAACTTTAACCCAGTATAGAATTCTGTTCGTGGCAATGTGCCACCCCTAAATTTTTTGGGTCAGAGATGAGCAGTGGCAAACAGGAGTTTCCCTTTTTTAAAAAAAATTTTTTAATTGATTTTTAGAGAGAGGAAGGGAGAAAGACAGAGGGAGACATTGATTTGTTATTCAACCCATTTACGCATTAATTGGTTGATTCTTATATGTCCCCTGACTGGGGATCGAACTTGCAACCTTGGCGCATCCGTATGATGCCCCAACCAACAGCTACCGGGCCAGGGCCGGGAGTGTCCCTTTTTTGAGGCACCTCAGGTGGGGAGTCATCTTCATCAGCACGCGCTGCTTAAGCCAGGGAAGTGGCAATCGGCGGGAGTCCCCGTTCTTTGCAGACCGAGTTCCAAGTGGAAGTGACCTTTGGAGGCCCCCGCAGAGTCTGAGCTCGGCTGGGGAGCCAGGCCCGGAAGACCAGAAGAGCGCGGGTCCGAAAACAACAGCAAAAGTCAGACAGCTCCAATGGCCCCATTTAGACCACAGGAGGAGGTTAAGGGAGCCACAGGCTGTGTCACCTCCGGGCTGCTGACGCCCGGCCCTGGGGGGCCGGGGGCCTCTGAACCTTCATCCTCCAGACGCCCGGTGCGGCGCCCACCCCACCCCGTGCCACCTCGACCACCGCCCCGCCGGCCAAGTTCCAAAGGTGGGACCACAGGTGCTGCCGGCTGTGCTGAGGCACCTGGAACCCTGACTTGGTCATGATTCGAACTCAAACCCAAGGCACCTGGGTCCCAGCAGCAGCCCAGTCACAGCGCGACCTCCGTCCGAGCCGTCTCGGGCCTGAGTCAGCCCGCGATCCACGAGACGCCAGGGCTGAACCGTTTGTCCCCGTCTGTCCTCCGCTCACACTCCAGGTCCCCCGCCGTCCCCCGCCTCTCTGCTTTCCCCACTCGCCCCTCCCCGCCGCCGCCGCGCCGGCCTCAGGGGGAATTCAGCGCCGTTCGCGGGGGGGGCTCTAGACGTTTCTGGAACATTTATCCGGTTCCAAACCAGCTGTTACAACGTTTTTAAGAACTGCCGATTTGAAAAATCTAGGTTCCTCTAGGACGCAAAGCCCCCACTGCATTTTTTTGGTTCACCGCCCCGCACCTCCACCCCAGGGGCAAAGGCGTCCGTCACCGAGCACTTACTGGGCGCCTGGCCCGTCGGGGGGCGCGGGGCTGAGCAAACCCGGCCCGCCCCGCGGGCGCCCCCGTCCCCCCCGGAGGCCCGAGGGCGGCGCGGCGGAGCCACGCGGTCCGCACCCTCCCCCAGCGCCCCCCACGCCGGCCGGGCGCGGCAGGTGAGTGACCTCCGCGCGGGGGCGGCTTCGCTGCGGCGAGGAGCCGGCGGGGAGGCGGCGGGCCCGGCCCCGCGCAGCGCTTTCCCAGCTCGCCCCGGCTCGGGGTCTGCGCCCGGACGCGCCCGAGCGCGCGCCTCCAGGTCCCGGGATTGCGGGTGAACCGCAAGGTGGGTGGTTCGAGCCCGCCCGGGGCCGAAGCCTGGCCGTCCGAGTGCTTTCAGGTGCCCGCCGCCCGCGGCTCCTCCCCGCCCATCTCCGTACGGCCCGGAAGCTCCGCCGAGTTTCCCCCGCAACTTCGTCCGCCTCCCGTGTTCCGCGGGACCTGCCTGGGCCGGACGCCGGACGCCTGGCCCCGGGCCCCCGTTCTCCAGCTCCGATCGCCACCTGCCGGTCGTAGCTCCTCGGCGCACGGCGTTCGCTCAGGGTCTCAGGGCCCCGCGCCCTACGCTTTGGGACTGCCGCCCCTTTTAAAAGATCAAACTCACGTACAATAAAATCTACCCGCTGCAAATCTATGTTTTAATGACAGAGTGGGTCAACTACTGCCACCGTAACCCCGTTCCAGAACACTTCCCCCGCCTCCCGAAGGCCCTCCCGCCCCCTCCTGCAGCCCCGAGAATCGATACTCAGTCTCTGCGAATCTGTCTTTTCTTGACGTTCCGTATAAATCGGATACCACAATGGGAGTATTTTGTGACTGGCTTCCTTCACTTAGCATAACGTGTTTAAGGCTTATCCACGCTGTGGCTTGTATCAGATTTCGCTGCTTTTTGTTGCTGAATATATTCCATTGTACAGACGGAGCACATTTTGTTTACCCGCACACCTGCTGCTGGGCACTTGAGTAAGTTTCCAGTTTTTGTTGTTGTGGCTGTTATGGTTAATGCTGCTGTGAATATTTCTGAACAAGTCTTGTGTGCACCTGTTTTCGTTTCTTTTGAATAGATTTCTAGGTGAGGTATTGCCGAGTCCTGTGGTAGCTAATGTTTAACTTTCAAGAAACTGTCCAAGTGTTTTCCAAGGTGGCTGCGTCATTTCCCTTCCCATCAGCAGCGTGTGATGGTCCACCTTCTCCACATTCCCAGCCGCCGTGGCACTGTCTTTTTGAACAGCACCAACTAGTTTGTGTAAAGTGTTATCTTGTTGTTTGTATTTGCATTTCCCAAATAGCTAAGGACACTGAGCACCTTATCTGCTTACAAACAAACCATATACTAGTCTTCTTTGGTAAAATATCTATTCAGGTGTTTTACTGATTTAAAAAATTATGTTGCTTCTTTTTATTGAGTTGAGGGAGTTCTTTAGCTAATTTTTTTCATTGGATATTTGATCTGCAAGTATTTTTTGCTAGTAAACGGCTTTTCATTTTCTTAATGGTGTTTTTTGCTGCAAAAAAGTTCTTAATTTGAATGAAATGCGATTTATTAATTTTTTTCTGTATTGTGCTTTTGTTGTAGTGTCTTAGAACTCTTTCCTGAACCCAAATGCACAATGATTTTCTCCTATGTATTCCTTTTGAGGTTTTATTTTAGCTTTTATATTTAGTCTGTGATCCATTTTGAGTTAAGTGCTCTTTGTGGTGTGATTTCAAGCAAAGTCCAATGGGGAGCTTTGTCCTAATAGCTGTGGGAGAACTTGGAGGTAAACTATGTTTAAGAGTTAATCTCCCCTAGGTCAGGAAACCGAACAGTCAGACTCCTGCACCTGTTCGTGGTTGCCAGGTGCCTTGGGGGAGGAGCGGCAAGTGGGGCTGGGAAAGAAGCTTCTGATTGCTTTGCTTGTGCCTCCCAGTTAACTTTATCCTTGCAGATATGAGTACAACTTGAACTCAGTCAGATTTGTGATTTTCGTGAGAATGATTTGGCGATGTGATATTTTGTGTTATGTCCACTTCAGGTAGATGTGCTCTTCTGCAATTCCCTGACCTTTCTTAAAATAGTTCATATTAGCCAAGGTCAAACCAGGATAATCAATGTATATGCTGATTGGTAGGTCATGGATTCAGTGGCCTTTATCGCCAAATACATTGTGAACGTGTCTTCTAAAATCATGTATTTTCTTTTGCATGCTCCCGCTTGCAACTCCAAAAGTCCAAAGCCATATTTCTCTGCCGCCTTGTGGTCATTGTCACCCACTTCAGCCACCTTAACCCATAAATTGAAGGACCCAGAGACACGTGTGCCGCTTCTTTAGGTGCGTGAAGAGGACAGTTTCTCTGTAGCTCAGTGACATTAAGCAGCACCCCTTGTTCTCTAAGTCACCTCAGACTTTCTATTCATGGTAACAGTTTTATACATATGCCGCCCTAATTGTTCTTATTGAGAAAACGGTTCCCATTGTACAGGGAACTAAACAACAGATCATCACTCTGAAAACTAGCATGTCCCCACTGAGCAAGTTCTGGCTAGGAAGTCAGAGGTTTTTAAATAAGCTTGGCTCATAACTGTTCAATATACAGTATATGGTATTTAGGATATTTTAATAACACTTAAATCATTGAATATGACTTTAGACAAGTCACTGAACTTTGATTAGGTTTCAATTACTCTAGTTTAAGAATTTGAACTTTTTTTTTTGGCCACAAAATAAACATTTGAGACATAGCAAGGCCCAGGTCCTCCGTAGCAGGGAGCGTGCTGGCAACCAGAGCCCCGCCCTCTTGTCTCTGGGAGGAAGGGAGGAGTGAGGAGTGGAAAAAAGCAAGAAGGGAAGATGGATGAACAGATGGAAGGGTATAGGAGACCGTTCTGCGTGGCATGGGCCCAGCTCCCACTCGGAAAGGCCAGAGGAAAGCGAGGTCCAGCACCCAGGACCCACGCCCACGGATAGGTTCTCCCGTGGGGAATCAGGCCTGCATTGTACCTAGGCCGCTTTGAGACTTGCTTTTTGCTAAAACTCCCTCCCCCTGAATTGAGGCAGCAAACGTTTACTGCATATCTTTAAAGTAACTTCCTAAAATCTGTGCTAAACCTTCCAAGGACCAGTGTAAATGGTTCAACCACTTTTCCCTTTACATTTGTAAATATCCTTCCTTTTTGATGTAATTAGCAAAATTCTCTCCTTCATTTTCTGTAACCACCTAAAGGGAACCTGTGCATAGTAAATGAGGGCCATCCTCAATGTAATGTGCCCAGAAAGCAATAAAAGCCTGTCAAGGCAAGGGTGGGGGCACTCTCTCCTTGAGAGTGGCCTTGCCATCCCTTTTCCTCCACAGGACTCTGTAGTCCATGTGAATTTGTCTTGTCTCAGCCACAACGCCGCGGACACTGCAGGCTGGTGTCTGCGGCAGAAGGGAGAAAAGATGGATGAAAGAAAAAAGAGGGAAAAAAGAAAGATGCATAAAATAGATGGAAGGAAGACAAGACAGGTGAAAGGAGTGAAGGATGGATGGATAGATGGATGGATGGATGGAAGAAAGGAAAGGATGGAGGGAGGATGCAAGGAAAGACAGACAGATGGAAGAAAGGGCGCTAGAAGGAAGGACAGACAGACAGATATGTAGAAGGAGGTAGAAATGGGAAGAAGGCAGGAAGGGAAGCAGTGAGGTAGGAGGGATGATGGTTGGGAGGATGCATGGATGGGTGGATAGATAGAAAAAATTAAGGAATAGAAGGAAGAGGAAGAAAAGGTGGATGTCTGAAAATAAAAATGAAAGGAAGGAAGAAAGAACGCGTAGATGGATGGAAAGAAAAATGAATGGAAAGGTAGAAGGAAGGATGGACAGAAGGAAACTTGGAAGGAGTGATGAGCAGAGTAGGGGAGGGAGGGAAAAAGGGAGGTAAACTTCCCCCCCCCCCCAGAGTTTGCCTTTTTTTCTTTCAGTCTTACTTTGTATTGGTTTCACGTGTAGAATTTTGTTTTGTATAAATAGCCCCTGCATCACTTACCTATTCTAGAGTCAAGCCAGCAGCCACTGGTCTCACCTGCATTGTATGTTCATTTGTTCTACTTCTGTTAGGGTCTACACAGGTCCTACCAACCATTGACCTTTGTACCAGCTGCATGAGCCTCAGCAAGAGCATAACAGGGGTGGTCAAGAGCAAGCACTGGGGTCCACACCAGACCCTCCCTCCAGCCAGGTGGCTCTGGGCAGAGCTGCATCCCAACTGGCAGGAAGGATTTGGCCATGAATACTATTCTAGGCAGAGGAGACACTATGTGCAAAGGTCCTGTGGTAGGAATGAGCCTGGCAAGTTCATTGAACAGCAAGGAGGCCTGTGTGGCTGGAGGAGAGAGAGAACAAGGGAGAGAGAGAGGAGATGAGATTTGAGGTATCATCAGGGCCTATGCCATGTAGAGTCTTGGAGGAAGTTTATTTTTAAAAATTGTGATAAAATACACATAAGATAAACTTACCATCTGGACCATCTTTAAGTATACAGTTTGGTAGTATTACATATATCAGATTGCTGTGCAAGCAATCTCTAGAACATGCAAAGCTTAAATTCTGTATCCACAGAACAACAGCTCCCCATTTCTCTCTACCCCCGACCTCGTCAACACCGTGCTCCTCTCAGGCTCTGTGAATTTGACTCCCCCGGATACCTCATACAAATAGTGTTACACGGTACTTGTCGTCTTGTGACGCATTTCACTTACCAGAGGTCTTTAAGGTTCATCCATGTTATAGCATGTCAGAATTTTCTTCCTTTTTAAGGCTGAATAATATTCCATTGTATTTATGTATCACATTTTGTTTGTTAATTCATTAGGACCTTGGTTTTTACATGGTACAGGCAATGTGCTGGGTGTTGGGGTTCAACACCACTGCAATGCATGACACTGTCCCAATCCCTGACCTCATGGATGTCACCGCCTGGGGGTAATAGAGACAATATTTTCTAGACATAAAACCCTCTGCTTTCTTCTTCACATTCTCCTGTAATGCACTGATTGATTGGAGTCTTGGTAAAGTGGGTCTCTAAGATTCTATAGATGTCAGGAAGACAGCATTATGATTCAATATTTGCAAACACTCCGCAGTAATTCCAGTTCCCTCCCATCACCCCTCTCACTGTCCCTCTGTTACTGGGCAGGGATTGACTGAGAGTGGGTCTGCCTCAGGCCGGCCTGTAGCGTGTGGGTTCTTGACTTGGTGTAGGAAAGATTTCACAACATGAGTCCAGGTGATTTTGAGAGGATGTTTATTGAAGCTGAGGACAGTGAAACAAAGGAAGGACTTAGGGTAGAAGAAGCGACAGTAAAACTGGAAAAGTCAGTGTTTGTGCTGCCTGTCACTACTAGAACAAGTAAGTAGAGAGCAGGATTGAATCTTTATGGGCTCACTTCATTGAGATGCCGGCAATCTGAGAAGAGGGTGGGTTATGTACCCTAAAAACTGTCTGAACATCTCATCTCAAGCTAACCTTTTTATAAGGAGAAGAAAAAGGTAGGTAAGGGGTCTGGGAAAAAGTTAATCAGATAAGAGTTGCAGTCCAGGGCATTCTTTTCTTTTAAATTTTTCTTTCTTTCTTTCTTTCTTTTTTTTTTTTTTTGGAGAGAGCGGAAGGAAGGGAGAAAGAGAGGGAGGCAAACATCTATGTGTGAGAGAGAAACATCTATTGGTTGCCTTTCACTTGCCCCCAACTGGGGACCTGGCCAGCAACCCAGGCATGTGATTGTACCTGCGACCTTTTGCTTCACTGGCCACTGCTCAATCCACTGAGCCACACCAGCCCTGGCAATCAACAATTCTGTATCTGTGTCACAGATATTCCTCCCTGGAACGCAATGGCTCAGATATCTTCTCCATTGCTTGCAGACCCCCTGGGGCACAGAGGTTGAATTGCTCATCAACCTCCTAGAGTTATATAGGTCACATATTGCATGTGCATTAGTCACTTAAGCCTACCAACTATAAATAAAACTAAAATCTTTAACCCTTGAGTTCCCCTATCATCCCGATTCTGGGATTCTATTTTATTCCATAGGATCTTTAATTTATATCAGTTACTTCATTCTTCCTCTTTAACACAAGATCCTGATCTTCCCCCTTGCCCTGAAAATTGAGCTCCCCCTAAATTGTCACCTCTGGTCCTCTGCACTGTCAAACCCCTTCTTTCCGTTCCCCTGTAGCCAGAGCTGTGGTCGGCCCGATCTCAGGCATGCTCTGAGTGTTTGACACTCCTTCTGTGGGTACATTTACCTGTGCCCCCTCCTGAGTAGAGGTCCTCCTCGCTGTCCTGTCCGCTAATTACACGGTGACTGCTGACCCCTCTACTGCTGTTGGCTCCCAGACCTTCTGAATACAAACCAGTTGGAGTCCACAATATTCTCTGGCCTGTGGTTGTTCTGGGGCAGGCTTATGAGTGGTGTTTTTGACTCTGTTAATCTCTAGCCCTTTGAAATGTGTATTGAGAGATTCAGCTGCCATGGTAACCTGTACTCTTTATCATCCTTATACAGAAGTGGAATTTTAATAGCACATAAAAGTAGACAGACTTATATAACAGAACATCCCTGTCTTCACCGGCCAGCTGCAACAGATCCCAACTTATGGCTGATTTGTTTTACTACAATGCCACCCACTTAGCTTTTCCTACATTATTTAAAGCATATTCCAGATATCCTATTTCATCTGTAATTATATCAGTATACTTCCCTGAAGAAGGACTATTTTTGAAAGCATTATCAAAATATCATTATAATTATTCATAAATTAATGCAAAATATTTAACGTCATAAGTAGTGTTCAAATTTCCCATTGTTTTAACTTGGTTTCTTTGAATCAGGATCTAAATAAGGTCCACAAATTACAATCACTGGATATGTCTTTAAATCTCTTGCAAAATGTGATTTCCTATTTTTTCCCTTCCCCCCTCCCTCCTTCCCTTCCTCCTTTCCTTCCTCCCCTGAGTCACTCCTGCCCACCCACCCTTCCTCCTTCCTCTTTCAGTGGCTCTTGCTCCCTTTTCTCCATTCCTCTTTCTCTTTTCTCTCCGTCTTTTTTTTTTTTTTCATTCATTTGTTAAAGAAACTGAGTTATTTGCTTTGTAGCATTCCAACGATCTGGATTCATACCAGGGTGTACTTTAACACATCCCTCTGTCCTGCCTGCTTCCCCTGAGATGGGGTAGGATCTAGAGCGCTACTGTCTAATAGAGAGCAAGGGCAAGTCTCCTATGTAACAAAATTTTCTAGTAGCCACATTGAAATCTAAAAAGTATAAGCACACACCAATACATAATCTCATACACTGTTACTTATGCCACCCCCCCCCCCAAGAAGTCTTTCAAAACTGAAGGCCAATGGCGACACTCACAGACACGCAGATGCTGGGAGACTTCATCCCAGCAGACCCCACAAGAAGTGTGCAGGGCGTCCTCCGCGAGGAAGGCCACTGCCACCAGGTGGAAGTCTGGGTTTACATGAGGACAGAAACGGTACCTGCACGGGAAAATATGAGATGTAAGATGTCTTTCTTATTATTTACATCTCTTTAAAAACGTGGGGCAGATGGAACAGCGGAGATAGTGGTGGCCGCTGGGGTTCGTGGCATGTGTAAAGCACCAGGCACGGCGACCGCAGCACGAGGGCAGGCGGGAGATGGGGAAGGGGCCACCACCACGTGAGGGCAGGTGGGGCGAGCTCCAGGTGTGTGCTGTGGAGACTAAAGCAGTCACTGAAACGACAAAGAGTGATGTGTGATGTCAGGAAAAGGAGCGGAAGTGGAATCCTGTAGAAAGCACGTAAACACTCCGATAGAACAGTTGCTCTTCCGGGACTCTACCCTATAGAAATGCTTGAACAAGTGGCCAGATATGTGTACGAGGATGATGAATACAGTGTCCTTGATTACAGCGTCGTTTGTAATCCCACAATGACAGAAACAATTTAATTTGAAAAGTATGTGGAAGGCGTTAAAAAACACAGCACAGATGGTGACTTTCAGATTCCTCTAAGGATGGTGGCTAAGGTCCTCCTGTTGTGTAGGAGACGCAGTAGACGGGAGGGGAGTAATGGAGGAAGCCTGTCTTGGTAATGGTTGAGAGGGAAATGAGCAAAGAAACAGCCACAAAGGTTGGGATTTTGCCCTTTTTTTAAGAATAAGAAAGGCGTCCCTGGGTGGGCTCGAACCACCAACCTTTCGGTTAACAGCCGAACGCGCTAACCGATTGCGCCACAGAGACCGGCGAGGACCCATCTCTCCAGGCAGCAGAGCAAGCTCTCGATCGCCGCTAGGTGGAGCCCATGCCCCCATTGCCAGACAGAGGGCCGTGCAGATTCCAAAACTTTGGAAAGCCGGAGACGTGGAATCCGCACTAGGTGCTGGTGGAGTTTGAAAGCCGTGCGTTGGGCGGTTCGGAGGGCAATGGGGCAGCCGAGTGGTCTCCCGGCTTTGCTCCACTCCTGCCTTAGAAGCCAGCACCCCGGAGACGCCCATAGCCGCCAATCCCTCGGCCTGAGCTGAAAGGGGCCGAGGGGATGCTGAACGGCCAGTGGGCTCCCGTGATTACTTTGTTCCCTCTGAACCCGACCGTCACCGCCACTGGGGGCTCCCTCCGCTCCACCTGGTAGAGGTGGCTGGGGGGCGGGGGGGGAGCCAGAAGACTGGGTGGGGAGGGGTTTTACTCATCCCCTGGCGAAATGATGGGAAAGTTACTCCTACTCCTATGTTAGGCATTTTAAATGTGCACTATAACTCACTGATTTAAAAAATAATTTAGACTGTGTTTCATTTGGGATATTTTATATTGTTTATGGCTTTCTGTTCCCTAATCTTTTCCCTGCAGTGTCTGATCTCCTATTAGTTCCATCTAGTGAATTTATCTCAGACGTTATTGCTTCCATCTCTAAAGTTTGACTCTGGACACTCATATATGTTCCACGTTTCTAATAAACTCTTTGGACATATGTAACAGTCATAATAACTGTATTAAAGTTCGTTTTATCATCGTGGCAGTTATGGTTCGGTTTCAATAGACTGTTTATTCTCCTCATGGTGGGTCTGGTTTTCCTGCCTCTGTGCCTGCCTGGCATTCTTTGATTGGAGGCCAGACATTGTCATAGTTTACCTTTTGGGGAACTGGCTATTTAGGTAGTCCTATAAATCTTCTGGAATTTTGTCCTGGGATCCAGTTAAGTGACTTGTCAACAGTTTGATCCCTTTGGGGCTTGCTTTTATGACTTTTTAGGTAGGTCAGTCTCAGGCTGCTTATTCCCTCAACTGGGGCAAGATCTTCCTGAGTGCTCTTCACAGTGGCCCATGAGTATTCTGCTCTGAATGGTGGGAATAGTATGATTTCCTACCCCGTCTGAGCACCAGGCCCTGAAACTTCTGATCTTCACAGAAGTTTCTTCCCTTGACCTCAGGCAGTTTCTTCACAAGCTCGTCCTAGTCAGTACTCTGCTGGGAACTTGAAGGAGACTCTTTTCATACTCCTGTGTTCTCTCTCTGTCCCTCTCTCTCATCACTGGGCCTTTGTTCCTGGCACTCTAGCTGCCTTGCTCTCCATGGACACTCAGCTTCCTCTCCACAACCCAAGGAGTTGGCTGCAGAGCCCCTCCTCGGTTCCACCCTGGAAACTCTCCGAAAGCAGTGAGCTGGGCCAGCAGTAGGGCTCACCTTGTTTGTTTCTCATTTCTCAGGGCTGCTGTCCTTTGTTGCCTGATTTCAGTGTCTGGAAAACCAGTATTTCATGTATTTGTCCATTTCTTTCCTTAAGGGGTAGGGAAAAAGGAAGGGTGAGCTTTCAGGTGGGATTGCCAGAAGCTGAAGGCATCTCTTTATGTGTTCTTAGTTTGGCTTCAATAAGAGGTGTGCCAACTTACATGCCAATGTACTTCTCCAATGCGGTGAAAGAGCTTTTTTCTTCATGCAGTTTTTAGAGTGAAATTATTAAACTGATCTGATGCATACAAGGAATCATCTTTAGAAATCTGACATGAGAGGAATTTTTATGCCATTACATGTCAATTATTAGACTTTTTACAAGTGTTTAACAGTATTTGAGATTCAACCTTTTTATTAACTTGATTTTTTCCCCTCCTTATATCTTATACCTACCACTGAAACCACTAATTTAGCTACAGCTAGACTTCTAAAAACCATTCTTGGACTCCACTGGGATACTGGGAGAAACTGGGTCGTGGCCTTGAGGACCAGCACAACTGAATAGACATCGTAAGTAAAGATGCCTATGTCTGGGGCGGGGGGGGGGGGGGGGCTGGAATCAGCCTAGGTGTGGGCAAGGAGAAGGACCCTGTGCTTCAGAGGTCAGTAGAGAGCATGTAAAAGAGGTTCCCTGACTGGGAATTGAACCTGGCCCACTGCCGTGAAAGCACCAAATCCTCACCACTAGACCACCCAGGAAACACAGGGAAGACTTGCTTTTGCCTCTCCAGGGGGCAGGTGCTGCAAGTGAAGGTTAGCTTTCTGAGACGGGGACAGCAGACGTGGATGCGATTCTCAGGGGCCCAGGGCTGAATGCAGCTGTGCGAGGCTCCCATCCCAGCCCTTGCCCCGCTGCTCACCATCCTTCACCTCTCCCAGCCCTCAGCAACGTTCTGGGCTCTGAGGCCAGGCCACAAGGCAGCTTGGCCTCGGTTGCGTTCTAGCTTTAGCACTGTTGCGGCAGCACCCAGGACATGCTCTTTCTGCACCTCGGACTCCTTAGGAGAAACGGTGCGATCTCGGCTCTCGGCGGGTTGAGCCGAGTGGGTCTTCCTAATGTCTGCCCTGGCTCAAGGCGCTCTCCCGAAGACCACACGGGTACCAGGGGCTCATTTTCACCCGACCAGTTCAACCAGGGGAGCATAAAACTCTTCCTCGGTGTGTCTCTGCTTCCAGCCCCAGGCGCAGACTGCGGCTGGTTTGGTTGTGCCACGCAAACTCACCCTGTTCCCCAAAGGGTGCTTCCAGGGAAGGACTTGTTAGACACACGCCTGTCGGTCTGTAGAGAAGACTGAGGCGGTAGATGGGAAGGTTAGGGGAGCTCTGGACCTGACCGAAATCGGAAGCGGGCCTTGTCCTGCATCCTTGATGGACAGTGGTGGCAACGCGTTCTCCAGCGTGACACCCAGGAGACAAAGGACGCCTGGCTCCTCGTGGTGAATAGGTTTCAGGCGGTGACTGAACTCCACCCATGTTTCTTGGGAATGGAAAACGCAGCTGCGGAAGCCCCCAAACGCCACCTTGCTACCCGCCTTCATTTTTAGACGTGAAGGTAACTCTCAGAGAAAGGAAGCCGTTTCCGCCAGGTTTCAGATCGCGCGGTGGGCGAACGTGACAAGCACTACGCTAAGAGAGCAAGGAGGCGGCCAACGGACGCTGCTATCGGTGCAAAACAAAACAAAACAACCTTAGCACCTGCCCCAACTGTACTGGCCACCAAGTGTGTGAACTGAAAGGAACAGGCCAGCGGTCCCTCGGAGGAGGAGACTGCGGCTCCCGGGAGGCTTGCAGTCCCGCGCCTAACCCCGAAGTGAGGACCCTGGGGACTCCCGCATCAAACGCGGGTTTCCATTCCAGAACTCGGCGCCGCGTGCAGGAGATGCCTCCGCTCCCGGCAGCGGCAGGAGCCGGGGCTTAGGTGCATCAGAGTCCCGGGTACCCCCCCGCCGCCCAGCAGCGGGGACGCTGCCCCTCCCGGGTTTCGGACCCTCGTCGCGGGGTGGGGCCCTTTTTACTGCGCTAGCGGTTAGAGCCCTCGGCTCCTAGCCCACCGCCGGTGCCTCGAGTGCGCCCGGGAGCCGTAGGAACCGCTCTCCCCGCGCTCCCTCCCCTCTGCTCGGGGAGCCCTCTTTCCGCTCAAGGCCTTTCGTCTCAGTGCTTCTCGCTGTCCCCCGGGCAAAAGGGGTCTCCTCCGGGTCCTGCGGCGCTCGCTTACTATATTCGATTCCGTGATTCCAGTTAAGTTCAACACCATAATCACACCTGGACGTTTTGGCCGGTACTGCAGCAAAGGCATTTGTCAGTGTGAAAACACCCAACATCCCGCACAGGCCCAAACCGTGCTTTCTGAATTGCACTACTGAGTTCATTTGAAGATCAGGCCACCAGGCCGAACATAACCCACAGGATTTCAGAACCAGCACCTGGTGGAGGCCCAGGGGCAGCCCGGGCAGAGTTCCTAGTCCAGGGATTCCTCCCCCATTGGTCTTGAGATTCTGTTTTTAAGGGCTGTTTTATTTCACCTTTTACAGCACCTGGAATTTCTTTTTATTTGCCTTTATAATTTTTTCAACTCAACATGTCTTAAAGTGGGAATTTTAATAAACAGATAAGGGCAGTTTTCAGAGAAAGGTAGTGTCAGAAAAGTTCTCCTGTTCAACTTACCGCAAAAGAGCAACAAGCAGAGAATTTCCTCTCACTGAAACACGGAATGTGAATGGCTTATGTCACTCTCCCCATCGGCGGGAGGACCAGGCTCCAGGGGCCGTGGATTTCACGTAGTTTCTTAGATCAGAAAATTTCATAACATTTTTTCCCCTTTCCTTACCTCCTTGATCTATCTGCTCCCCCCCCCCCCCAAACCAGGAGAGGATTCACTTGTCTCTGTCACCACTCTGGGGGTCTCTCCTGGACAGAACAAAGGGAGCTGTTGCTTTTTTCTCTACAGGAGTGAGAAGGGTGGGTGTGGGAACCAAATTCAGAAACTCACTTCCTGGGGCCCTGTGCACCTAACCCGTGGAGGGATCCTGGCAAACCCCACTGCCCCCTTCCAAAAGAGAGAGAGAGAGAGAGAGAGAGAGAGAGAGAGAGAAATACCCCCCTGAAGCTTCTCTGCAGGTTGAATGGAATGTGTGGGGTTCTGACTCGTAGAGGAGTTGTGCAGACAGGCCTCGGGCATGTCACTGGGCCACCGGCTGAAGTAAGGAGCAGAGCCAAAAGCAAGGTGTAGACACAAACCAAACGCACTACCCCAAGATTAAGTGTCTGGAACCTCGGGTCTCCAGAGGGCAAATTGATCTCCCCGAGTCGTCTGTTCTAATTCAGATCAGGAAAGTGGAGGACTGTGCAGACCAACGTCCATACTTGACCCACAAGAAAAAATAAATTCCTAATTAGATGTGGGGCTTGAATAAAACATTGGCGTCAAAAAGAATTCTTAAGTGTCTCTTCCTCCCCCTCCGCTCCCCTCCCTCCCAGCATTGTAAGAATGGAAACAAAGGATTCCCACTAAGATGGAAACATTGTAGATGTAAAAGATTTTAGGGGGAACATCCGGTGCTATGTTTAGGGCCCGAGGTCTCTTCCTTGAAGGAGATTTCCATCCACGTTGCAACTGGGTTGTTGTTGAGGATCCCTGAGTATCCGCGCTAGGTCCCTTCTCACCCTGGGCGCCACCCTTCCGCCTCCTCCGGGCAGTCTCGCAGCCTCCAAGCGTCAATTCCCGCTGTGACTCGTGCACCTGAAGGCCTTCTCCACGGGCCACACGCAGGTCCTGCTTTTAGAGAAAACTTGGAGAGTACGACCTTCTCGACCATCCCCGGAGGGGCGGCAGCCTGGAACGGGGAGGCGGACCTACACCTTCGGGAGCGCCATTGGAACGGAACGGGCCATCGTCACCTGCGGCCTCAGGGCTGGGACTCCGCTGTCAGGGTTGCCTTCTTGTAAAGTCTCTCCACACGCAGGGATCTTTCTTTTCATGCACAGGAGTAGAGATGTACCGCAATGACGAGCGGCAGAAGTCTCCACCACCTGTGAAGCCCTAAAGCTCCGGTGAAGGAAAGTGACGGCGGTCCTCCGGTCGCTGCTCAGGGGCGCAGCTCCCCGGGCTCCCGGCAGGGGGCGGGCTTCCGCGCCCCCGCTTCTTCCTCCGCGCGCACTGCTTCTCCTGTCTGCTCTTCACGCGCGGGGTGACTTTGCAGATCTGTTAGGCAGCTCGGCCAAGCTCATGCAGCCACGCAGAGATTGAAACCCAAGGTGCTCGGCTGCCATTACTGAAAGAATGAGTTCAGCTTCTGGTAATGGCTGCTCACGTATTTTCACAGTAACTCGTACAGATAACAACTATACACCTTGGACAAAATATATCCTAAAAATTACCCGAAGGTGCTGGGAGACTGAACAAAGGCAGGCAGACCCAGGGAGGAACTGCACGTAGCGAGTTTTCCATTTTGCCAATTTCGGGCTGAGAGCACAGCGCCACCTGCGCTATTTGGACCCGCTACATTGCAGGACAAAACCAAATCGCCTCGCTGGATTGATTACAGGAGCAGAGGACGAAGGTCGGGCGGTTACAGCCGCTGGAAGATCAAGGGGTTGCGAGGAAACCGGGAAAGGGAGAAGCCTCTGAAGGGAGGTTCCAAGTCGTGTGTAAAAATTCCGCCCGAGTCTGGCCCACTCCTGCATCCCGCGCGTTTGCGCAGCCTCCAAGTAGCCAGCCCTGCGGAGGCGCCTTTGCCGGCGGCCGCGGGTGGAGAGAAGGCTCCGGGGGGACGGTGGAACAGGTGCCCAGAAGGAGAGGGGAGAGGGACGGACTCTGAGGGGTTCGGACCGAGGCCACGGGGATGGAACAGGCTTTCGGGCGAAGTTCCGCGGCTCCGCACCCTCATTTCCTCTACGTTAGTTGATGGAAAGGCTGTCCTTTCGGATGTTCCGGCCAAAAAAACCCTCATGAGGTCCCCACATTTAATGAGTCAGGAATTCGTGTCCCCTCGTCGGCCAGGTGTGCGGACATGGGTCTGCTCCAGGGATTCTCCCCGTCGGCGCTGTCAATATTGATATGACCATTCTTTGTTGGAGGGCGGTTTCCGTTGCTTTGTAGGGTATTTTTGCATTTTACTCTGAACTACTGTTTGGTAATTCGCTGTGAGTATAAACATGGGGGTAGGGGATGGAGATAAACCCGCGTAGACTGACCAGGAGTTTGGATTTTATTTTAACGCAAAAAGTGTCACTAATGTTTTCTTTCATTATTTTTTCAAATAAGTTTTCAATTTCTTGGTCTTCCTCTTCTCCTTCTGGCATCCCTATGATTCAGATGTTGGAACATTTAAAGTTCTCCCAGAGGTTCCTAAGCCTCTCCTCATATTTTTGAATTCTTATTTCTTCATTCTGTTCTGGTTGAATGTTTATTTCTTCCTTCTTGTCCAAACTGTTGATTTGAATCCTGGTTTCCTTCCCATCACTGTTGGCTCCCTATACATTTTCCTTTATTTCATTTTTCATAGCCTTCACTTTTTCCTCAATTTTGCAACCATACTCAACCATTTCTGTGAGCATCCTAATTACCAGTGTTTTGAACTGTGCATCTGATAGGTTGGCTATGTCTTCATCGCTTAGTTGTATTTTTTTTGGAGCTTGGATCTGTTCTTTCATATTTTTTTGTCTCTGCATAAGAGGTGGAGCCTTAGGTATTCGCCAGGGCGGGGCAACCCACATAACTGCATTGTGGCGTTGTGTGGGGCGGGGAGTCCAAAAGGAAACAATGCCGCTTTCTGGGCTCTCTGCCCGGTTTCAGTAGCTTCCTCTGCTACCCACAAGTAGATTGGGACCTTCTGGTACTGATTCCTGGGTGGGTGGGTTTGTGTATGTTCTAGGACCCTGTGGGTCTCTCCAATGAACTCTCCTATGAGACTAGAAGATCCTCCTATGAGGCTGGAAATTTCTCCCACTGCCGTCTCAACCCCCACAGGTTTTTTCAGTCAGAGGTTTTGACGCTTTATTTCCCCACGCTGGAACCTTGGGTTGTGCAGTGTGTCTCACTCCGCTGTTGTTTCTCTGGATTTATCACATGCAAATGTGTGACCACCCGCTCCACCAGCCACCACCGTGCCCGGTCCGCCAGCTGCCGCATTGCCCTGAGTCCTCTCCTCCCCTGCTGCCCATCTCTGCCCCTCCTACCGGTCTGAGTGAGTGTTTCTTCTTCAACTCCTTCATTGTTGGACTTTGCTTTTCTGGCAGTTCTGGTTGTTTTTTGTTTTTAAATTTGTTGTTGTCCTTTTGGTTGTGTGAGGAGGCACAGTGTATCTACCTATGCCTCCATCTTGCCTGGAAGTCTGTGTTTTAATCTTTATACACATATTTTGTGCTTATCACTTATAAATATCATCCTGGCTCCACAGGGTATCTTTTGCATTTGTCAAAGCCATCGAAATAGAATTTGTAAATTTCTTTGAATACGTGTAGTGACCATCTCACTTGGAATGACTTGTAAACTAGTGCTGTTCTTTATGTCCAGAGCAGTTTTTCTAGAACATTGATTGATAGTTTGTGTTGAACCAAAACTATTGATTGGCGGTTGTATTCTCAGTTGGAGCACGGCCATGGGCCATGGTCATGGGTCTATTGTGGTTGGTGGTGACCCTTACATTTCTGTGCAATGGGACTTAGTGACATAGACGCTGAGGTTTTAAAGAGAGGCACAGACAGGAGAGAAAGTGATCTCCTGACATCTCCTTACTTCCTGTGTCTCACTTCCTCCCTGTTTTGTGAGGCTGGGACTAGTCAAACTTTCCTGAAATATCTGTCTTCCCTGCAGCTGCCTAGGATTTCCAGGCTAAGGGCCTACATGTGTGACCATGGCTACCTCCATATGCGCCACTGAGCATTCATGACAAAATGAAGGAAGGAAGGCCAGACAAACTACTCACAGTTGCCAACCTGCAGTTAGACTGTGTGACAGTGTTGCTTTGTGAGATGTCTCAAAGTTTTACATGATTTCAGTCCTTTAAATGAACTGAAGCGTATATTTATGGCTCAGTGTGTGGTCTGTCCTTTAGAATGTTCTAAATGCACTTGAGAGAGATTGTGTTCTGCTCTTGTCGGGTGGAGTGTTTTATGGATGTCTGTCAGGTTATGTTATTTAAGTCTTCTATTTCCTTGTTGAGCTTCAGTCTGGTCATTCTATCCGTTACTGAAAGTGTGGTATTGACGTCTGCAGCTATTAGTGTTGAGTTTTCTATTTCTCCCTTTAAATCTGTCACGTTTTGCTTCCTATATTTTGGGACTCTCTTAGATGCAAATGTGTTTATAATTATTATATCTTCCTGATGGACTAACCCTTTTATCATTATAAAATATTCCTCTTTGTCTTCAACACATTTTGTTTTAAAGTTTCCAGTCTATTTTGTCTGGTATCATTTGCCTAATTATGTTACATTATATGGCAGAAGGAATTTTGTAGATGTAATTAATTTGACCTTAAAATGCGGGGAGATCATCCAGGTAGTCTGACCTAATCACTCGAGCCCTTCCAACCTGGATCTAGAGATCAGAGAACCAGGAAGTCAGAGGGACTCAAAGCTCATCAGGAATTCAGTGCTGGCCTTGAAGATGGAGGGAGCCAGAGCAGAGAAACAAAGTCCTCAGTCCTGCAGCTTCATAGTTAGCGCTACCTACAAGCATAAGCTGACATGCATTCGTTGTGTGTGCTGTGCAGATTCAGACAGACTCATCCTTCTCTTCTGCTTTGTCCTTGCACGTTAACTGTCTGTCTGGATTGGGCGACACAACCGCCAGTACGTTGTTCAGCCTTTCCTCTCTCCCACCTGCTGTGGCTCTCTGGAGCCACATGTCACTGCTGAAGGAGCTGAGCCCAGGCAGCTGGTGTTATTGGAAGCCACAGGCTCCTGATTCATCCAGACCCTGACCTTCACCCACCAAGGCCCAAGCGCCCTCTTTACAGCTTCCCATATATATGGATTATTACCTACAAGCTTTGCCCTTCCCTGGTTCCCTAAGGCCATGGTTTCTAACATCTTTATCACTTTGGGGGTTTCTGGCAAACCCCAGAGCTATTCTCCTTCCCTGGGTTTCAGTTACTTCATGCCTACTGCATAGTGAGAAGCTACTAGGTAAACCCCCGAGGCCCAGCATGCAAATCAGTTAAACAGTGACTCGATAATTTTGTCTAGATCAGTCAGAGGTGTAGGTGATGTGCAAAGTATATGATTTCTAAATGGCCCACTTTCAAGGAATGTACCAGAACTAACTCCCCATTTGGAAGACACAACCTGGAGGAGTGGTCGTTGCACCTCAGACCAAGCACTAGTCCCTCCAGAGTCACAACCTGGCCCCAAGGTACCACAAGACAAACTATTGAATATCTTTTACTCCAAAATCACTACGAGGTTTCTGAAAATTCCTTCAGTTGACAGCAGCATTCCTCCCAGTTGCTAGATATCTGCACAGACCAGACTTGCCTGTACAATAAACAGTCCAGCGGAATTTTTGCAGGCACACTAAAGATTCCCACAGGTTGTCTTCAGAGGCAGTAATGAACTACGGTAGAGTGAGTGGCAAACACATACACTGGCCACTGGGTACTCCGCATGGACCCACAGATACTGCCAGTGAACCACCAATGTCCCAAAATCAAAGTTGCTTGAATAGCTCAGAACACTCCCAATAGTTGAGGTCCTGCACCCACCATCCCTGACCTCGGTGACACACCAGCTCCCAACCACACTGGGAGCCCTTCTGTTTTCGGAGCTCCGCCTGGAAAGAACCAGCTGGAGAGAACTGCAACTGGGGTCCAACGCCTTCTCAAGGCTACCAATTCCCAGCTCAGGTCTGGGATCCGAAACTGTCCCTGCACAAAGGTGTCCAGGCTGCAGCAGCCACTTTGAGATCTGATTACTAAGAATTCCTCTAAGACCAAGTTCCATAACATTTCCTTCAGGGAGCTTTATTAGAGGGATCTTCAGCAGCCTTCATCGCAGCTGCTAGCGAACTGATTTGAATGAATTGTAGAGGCCAAAAAGATCAGGCACGTCAGAGATGTCACTGGTTTTGGTCCCTGCTTCCTAATTTCTGAGCACTGGCAGAGCCTCTTGGTTCTTCCAGTGTGAATCCATGCTTCAGAGCCACCACAGATACAGCTCCCACTGCCTCAGGTGAACGCTGTTCCTGGAGGCTGGGCCCTGCAGATCTTCTCCCGTCGTCACCTGTCAGGGTCAGTGCAGCCCCAGGGTCCACGCGAGAGAGGACTGCTGTTGGTCAGTTACTGCTTTGATCAGTGTGTCCCCCACGCCGCAGGTCCTGGGAGCCACGTTTCCCTCTTGCTTCTAGAGGAAGCATGGAAGGAAACATGAGGAAGCTGGGTTTTGGGGAAACTAACCAGCAGCCCAGATTTGTTCAACATCCTGGATTCTTTGAATTTTCCTGTCAATAAATATCACATATGCTCAGTTTTACTGAATTTTTCCAGAACACTTCCCACTGAGTCCTCCATGCTCCTGCTCACATTCCTCGGATCGCTCTCCAGGCGAACTTCATACCTGTCACCCTGGGGCTTCTCTTCCCTCCTCTACTGTGTTGGATGACCTGTTTTTAGATTTTATGCCTTTCTATTCCTTGATTTTTGCTCTCATTTTACTGGAAGTCAATATCCCTAATATACCTTCACACGTGTTTGGCAGTTTGATTTTTGTATAGAATTCCAGCTTAACAGTAGTCTTCCAAGGAAAAAAAAAGTGGTCTTCCTTGATCTTTTTTCTTGTTTAATGTTGTTTTAAGAGCTTTAATGACATTCTGAGATTTAATGCTTTACCCGGAGTCCCTTTCTCTCTCTCTCTCTCTCTCTCTCTCTCTCGGTCCTTCGAGTCTTTTCTTCCTGCTCTGACTTTCTGGCGTGGTGTAGCCTTTCAACAAGGCAATGTAGTTCCGAAGTCGCAGGATATTTTCTCATAATGAGTATTGGATAATTTCCTCTCCTTTCTTTTCTCAGGAAGTATGAGAAATGGTTTCTATTGGATAGTGCTATATTATGCCCACTTCACAGGAAACCATGTTTTTTATTCCATGAGAGAGACGTGTTTTATAGAAAGTAATACCAGATATCAAATTATAAGATATATACACATAGTTACACTCAGACTCTGAGAGGACACCAAAAGGGCCCTATGGAAAAGCGTATTTATATCCCCACCCAGTCTATAATTTTCCAGTGGTTAGCTCCAGGAATGTTAGCCAGTTTCAAAGGCCTGCTAAAAGAAAGAGAAGAATCATACTATATTTGGGATAACAATTTTTACACAAAAATAGTTGAAGATTATTTCTCTTACACTCTTGAGTCTTTGGGATTTGCTACGATTAGTAGATTTGTGCAGGCAGGAGAAAACACTTTTCAAGAGGTGTCGAAAAAATTTCTTTTTGGAGTTTTGGAGGCATCATCTTTCAGGGCAAATTATGCTTAGAGAGTCAGCTGCATCACTGGCTTTCTTGACAGTGAACACTAGTCTGAACGGCTGCCTTTAAGGACTGACACTACTAGCTGAGCAGTAAAACATCGCGGGATTTGCCTGGCCCTGGGACCTCCACATATTAATAGGATTGTCAGGAGACAAAGTGCTTCCCTAACAAATCAACTCACTGGGTATCTCTGACTCTTAAACAGCAGCGAGGCTGGACATAACCCTTTGAGTCTTCTTGATTAAGGGCGGGGAAGGGGGAGGTTGAAAACGTATCCTAGATTTTAATTAATTAATAAAATCTTATCTAGATATCCTGGACATCATCAGCCTCATCCTAGATATCCTGGGTATAATAGATTTTCTTATATAAGCTAAGAGTACTTTCTTCAATTTTGTATTTTCCTTGTAACTGGGTACCCAGATTTTTATGGGTATATACTCATTTTTCATTTTATATAGCGAATATTTTGATTAAAAAGCTTTACCCACTGAATACTTTAAAAATGGTAAAGATAGTAAATTTTATGTTATTTTTTTAATGACAATTTTTTTTAAACTCTTACCCACAATTCGTTTATGAGTATTGTTAAAGAAAAGAATTACTCAGTGACATTTGTTGGAGCCCAGCAAGGAATACTTCATTCACGGGGGAGGGGCATGGCCATGGATGTACGGGCCACTGCAGTGGGGTCTGGCAATGAGGGAGAGAGTTAACTCTGAATTCAACAGCGAAAAGTGGGAATATATAGCCAAGGCTTGGGCTGGGGGCAGTGGGGGTCAGTGGATGAAAAATTACTAAGAGGAAACATCAGGGTCGATGGGGATTCTGGTCAAACCAACCTAATGGGATTCTTGCTGAAGGCTGGCTAGGGTGATCAGCCATCACCTGAGGGGGTGGAGGGAGGGATGAAGAACTGGATTAGATATCAAGGGTGGTCAGATATGAGGGGTGGCAGGGACTCTGGCTAAGCTGACTTAGCAAGATTCTTGCTGAAATTGGACAATGCAGAGACAAACAAGGAAGTCCGAAAGTTGAGGTCTAGTTGAAAAGTTCAGGGGTGACTGAGTAGAGTCTGGTCAAGAAGAGAATCTTTAGCATGTGTCAAAAATTTATATCAAATTTATCCTGAAGAATAAGCTTACTGTGTGTCAACCAATTCAAATATTTCTGTCTTGATAGTGTCTATAAAAATTCATTAATAATAATTGTTAAATCAAATACCAAAAAATGTCTATATAAAGACACTCAGATTTCGGTGAAAATGGATCAAGATTATTTGGCTCCACCTAAAAATAATCAATTAGTCAGAGTTTCCAGAAAGAACTCTTAAACTTATTGTGATCTATCAACAATTTATTAGGAGTGCTATTGTTTTCCCAAGAGAGCTGATCCCGTCAGATTATAAAAGTTCTTTGCAAGTTCGGTTTGGCGCCTCAGCTCCCCAACCCTGTTCTGACAAAACCTCTGGGAATATATTGTGTCTATGCATGTGTATGGCGTGCAGGAACTCCCCAGAGAGGCTTAGGGATCCATGTCCCGGTGGGATAAAAGTCTTTGCTCTGCCTTTTGTAGACTTGGACGAGTACATTAAACTTTTTGTGCCTCAATTTTTCAACTGTAATATGAAGCCAACAATTAGTAATTGCTCTATCAATAACGTGATTAGTGCAATTATCATAATTATCCTCTGCATTATTTTTTAAACGAGAGAACAATTCCATTGTACTTATTTCCTTTTCAGTAAGTTTCAGTCCTCGAGGGGTGCAGCATTACATGATTCTGTGCCCAAGGGCCTTAGCAGGAAGGTTGCTTTGGAATTTAGTGCAAACCATGCCCACCTCCACGAGCACCAGTTCCCGTTCCCCAGCAGACTCGGGTTTTATTCGGTTTGCCACCAGGGGTCACTGTGTTGTTCTTTGCTTCGCCTTTGCACACAGAAGCATGTCTTTTGCCTAGAATTCAGTTTCATCTGGAGCATAAACATCTTCAGTTTTTAAGAGCTGTGTGCTTCTCGGTCTGGATACCCCGCTTACGGCCAGCAGAAATGGCCTTGTAACCACAGCCTCCCAGAATATCCGTTGTTACAGAGTCCTGTTCCCGGCAGGTCGCCACAGGCTCCGGGGTGGCAGAAAGAGCCTGTGCATTATTTTTAACAAAGGCATTTCTTCCACAGTTGTGGGCTGTTTCTTTAACCCTTTTGAAATCGAGCTGGCTTAAGGGTTTTATGGTTACAAATATGCCACAGCCGTCACTATCGCGCACACACCTGTGGCCAGGTGCAGGTATTTCTACAACGTAGAGAACCGGAAGAGCCCTTGCAGCTACATTAGTGTTTAGATGCTTTTCGTATCAGTAAATCCTGCAAGTTTGCTTCCACAGAAGTGGTACCAAATTATATTCCTTTTTTTCCCCTCGACCTATCAATGTCCCTTGCTTTACCTACTTGCCAGCACATCCGTCTTTCCATCCATCTATCTACTTCACTAAAGGGGAGGTCCAGCGAAAGGACAGTGTGAACATCACAGAGATATTCCATTGCACGTGTTGGAGAGCTTAACTTTCAACAAAATCGTACCTCGTGCTTCGGCCGTGCTGGATGAGCTGTCGTGCTCACCCAGAGAACCTGCAGCTTTCAGGCGCAGCCCCTTCCTTCTGAGATATTACCCATTTTCTCAAGACATGACCACCTCTGCCTTTGTGTCCTCACTGTACCCTTCACACTTTTTACCCCCAGGCCTATCCATGGTACCTCCTTGTTTTCTGAATTCCTACGTCTCCACTGGTGTGGGAACTCCTCGAAGGCTGAGGCCCTCCCTTGAAATACCTTTGTTTCGATTCAGTGTCTTTGTTCTGCTCTCTGAATGTCCTGCGCTTGTGGGTGTGTTCCAGGCGACTGTAAGCTAATGAAGGGTCATCAACACAGCACGTTCATGCATGCCTATGGCCTTAATTAATGTGTTCCTAATGAAGGCAGTGCACAGACTCCCCTGTGGCTGGGAGGCAGGGTCAGGAGAGAGGGGAAGCATCAGGACGGTTATATCTGGAACGAAGCCGAGTTCAAAGTGCACACAGCACAGAGATGTGGAAGGGGCTGGCAGGACGACAGCACTGTGATTGCAGATTGTCCAAGAAGCGAATGGTGAGTAAATGTACACAGACTTTATTAGGGGAAATGCCTGTGTGAAAGGAACTAGGAAGGCATTAGGGTGGATGGGAGCGTGTTCATGCTATGAAGCAAATCTGACTCCGAGTAAGGAAGAGAGGGAGAGAAGGTTGGGTGGAAGTGTCCAAGACTGCCTGCCATGAAGTCTAAATCCATCAAAGCCATCGTGGAGTCCCTGAGCCAATTCAGCCAACAAAGAGTCCTGTGTCTCCCAGGAATGGGTCTGTCTTAGCGTCCCCACTGTGCACTGCTTTTGGCAGGGAGCAGCCCGTGGGGGCTGTGGCCTCAGAGACAGATTCTAAAGCACAGCAGCTGGGGTGTTCAGTCAGTTAAGCTCCACCAATTAGGAAGGTCTGCGAGGCAAATTCTCACAGCCGTCACAGGAGCCAAACCCAGAACAGATGTGAGACCACACAAAGGTATTAGCTATTGGCAAGAATGGGGGAATAGAGGAAAGAGCAGTGGTAGAACTGTTGCTTCTCCTTTCGGTTCTGTGAAAGCTCATGTCACTCCACCTTTTTTTCTTTACCTTTAGTTTAGCTATAAGTGGCAATAAGAAATTAAGTGGACCCAAGAGCCACAGATGTGATTTCCTCTGCGCCCTGGGCTGATCTCGCGAGAGAAGCCACCTTGTCGATAGCACCTTGGTTAAAACTACCCTGTTTCTGATAAGTACGGCATCATTTCTTGCTCAAGCCTGCATGGTAGGTGAGCATGCACGACAGTGACTGAGACAGGGGGCTGGCTTCCGTTGTGGAAGGCAAGGAGAGCAGCAAGACGGCACAGAGGGAAAGCGTAACCAAACACTACCGCACTGAAAAAAATGGAAGTCAAATATGCAAGCAGATTGGACCGTTGAGGGCGGTATCCGTATTCCTTTGAAGGCGGGTGAGATCAGTTTGGTAAGAAATACCGAGAGACTAAGAGAATGCCCTCCTCAGAAAGCAAGAAAGAGTGAGTTCAGAGGGATTGGAGAATGACAAAAACTGGTGCACATCAAATGGAATAATTATGTGAAAGCACTTTGTACATTTTAAAGCACCCCAAAATAGACGAGATCTGAAATATAAAGAATATATTCAATACCTTGCCATTATTCAGTGATTCCTATGTTGCTTGACATTCTGTAAACCACCTCAGTGCTTCCCACAACCACATGAGGTAGATTTTATTATTAGGTGTTACGGATTAGGAGTTTGAGAGTGGCTAAAATACCTGAGCACCTGTATTTTCCTAAAGCAAAAAACAAAACAAAAAAAGTAGTGGCAAACCCGGAACCTACTGCACAGTGGGGAGAAGCAGCTGTAACTACGGTAACGGCCCATGATGCCTATTGGAGTCGTTGGGGCCAGATGTTTTTAGGATGTCAGCATCTGTCATTCTTTTAGGAGAGTGATGTCAAGCACAGCCTTTATATTACATGGCCTTCCAATGAGGACTGAGATGGTATCCCATAATCAAATATACTGGAGCCTATACATGTAGGCACCACTTCTCCTGCCCAAGGCACTTCTGGCTCGTGAAATGGGGACCACAGCATTTGGAGTGTTTATCCAGATGCTGGATATACAAGTTCTGTTCCATCGGGAAATACAAGTTCTGTTGCTCCTCCTTCCAGTTCTATGGAAGCTACACCTGCTTTTGTTCCCCCTTCGGTTTCAGCTCTTGAAGCTGGGGTTGAGGGGATAGCAGGGCCTCCTCAGGCATCTCATCTCCTTGGAGTGCTCTAATGAGGCCATGCTGGGAAGGCGATACAGGGAGAGGGGATTTGGGGTCTCCATACTGCAGGACTGTCAGCTGGCAGGGGAGCCCTGTCACACCCCCACTGACATTGAGATCTAAGGCGACAGTGGAGGAAAGGCTCACTATTGGTGTCTGGCCCAGTCGGCTATGTATTGGCCCCCGGGGTGACCTGCACTTACCTGGGTTCAGTGAAATAAGAGTGGTGTCTGAATTCCAGGAAGCTGAGCTTAGTGCCCAGGCACCAGGGGCCGATATGCCCGGTACAGCTGTGGGTAGTGGCAGGGCTCCAGAGAACTGTTGAGGTGGTGTGGACACTCTTGTGATGGCCAACTGATAAAGGTAGCATCCAGTGAAGACACGTAACAACCCTGCAGTAAAACATTTAAAAGACCAAGCCACAAATATCGACCAAAGAATCACAAAACCAGATTGTGTCTAAGGGACCTAGTTCAGCAAGCTCTTCTTCCAGGGTTTCCCTCTCAGGCATTCTTCATGAGGAGACATCTTGAATTCCAGACTTGAATACCTCCAAGGACAGAGGGCTCTTTCTGTAAAGAGGCACGCGGCTTCTGTCATGGGTGGTCAGTCCAGTTGGCAGAACTTGCTCTCATCATGAAGTCTGCCTGGGTCCTCGTGTCGTTATCACCCATTGGTGTTCATTCTGCCCTCCAACCCCACGAAGTCTAATTCCAGCTCCACAGGACAACCGCTCCAATATTTAATGATACTATAGTAATAGGTAGTCTTTTCTTCTCAGGTACTTTTTTCCATAAAATATTCCTTCAAAACACTCTGAAAACTAACAAAACTATGTCTTTCAGAAAAGAAGCTGGCATCCAGAAGTTCTCTTAGAGCCAAGTTGTGCCGTGGCCACTGGCACATGGGCCTAATTTTTACGCCTGGCTCAGCTCTCTGGGCAGTTCCCTGGACCTGCTAATTTGTGACTGTGGCTTAACTTGCTCGGGGTGAACCTATTCTGGCTACCAGCGCCCACCTTTTCTCTGTATTCCCATATTATCTAATTAATGTCAATCCAGCCTTAGTTTTCAAAAGATCAAAAAAAATGTACTCTATACATTAAAATATATTACTTTCATTATTTTGCAAAACGAACGATTGCTGTTTTCTAGGCTCGAGGCAACTCTGTGGTATCCATGACTTTGAGAAGCTGGCTCTGTCATTCTCTCGAGTGCAGTTCGCCTGCGTCTGGCAAACTGTCTTCACTTAAAACATTCAGACTTTATCCTCCTGTCTTTTCACACGCGATAGTTTTCATGTTCTCACCAGGAATGCAGCGGGGGTCAAGGAGCCCCACAGCCCCACCCGCGATAGCTAAAGGTCGCAGGAGTGGCCTTTCTACTCTACTCTTCTGAGACAGGGGGAGATCACAGAGAAGACTCATTTCTTTCCCTCTCACCTTTTCTATGCATTTTAGGCCATTCCGGATCTTATTCTTTCCTGCAGAAAGTGTATTCTTCATAGGCACTCAATAAATATATATAAACACTAATTTTTAAATAATAATTTATTAATTTGGTGCATTCACTTAAAGATAAGGCCTGATGCTTCCAAGTCCACAGCCAAGAATGCTGTGGGAAGGGGCTGGACACGTTCTCAAGAACATTCCTCTAGGCCCTCCAGGCATTACCATATGACAAGAGGTCCTGACCAGAGCCGGATGAAGGACCCTGAGTGCATGAATGAGGGAGCCATCTGGATGGAGCTCACTGAGCAGCACCTAGCGGGGGAGAGACAGAGCTGCAGTGAAAGCCGGAGGGACCTGCACAGCTCTCTTCGCTGACTGCTCCAAACAAACTGACATTCCTTCCCCTCTGGATTCACACTCAACCAGAAGTAGGAAAAGCAGGGACTGAGACACCCAGCTAGAAACCAGCTCATGGCCAGTGATTCTCTGGTTATCCGTGAGACGGGGTGATGTGAATTCTCAGACCTATTCACACCTAGAGCTTGGAGTCTACAGACATGTCGGTAGGATCTCGTAAGAAGCAGCCTTGTTTAGATTGAGAATAACTATTACGGTTTGGGTTGCGTGGGGCTGAGCAATTTTATACTCTCCACCCTCTTCTCTTTGCTTCTGCAAATGGTATTACTGTGGAAAGCAGGGGTACAGAAGTGACCAAGCTTAGGTTTTGCCCTCTGTAAGCCCGACAACTCCACTTAGCTTCTGAGAAGGCCCTCCCTTCTCTTGTTTCAGAGCTAAGGCAGGGACTCCATGTTCCACCCATGGAAGCCAGAGGTGGATGTTGTCGCAGTGAATAAAAACAACCCAGACAAGTCACACATTTGGGTAACAGATGCTTTCGAAGACACACTCTCCTGCACCCACCAAAGTTTCAGTCCCAGCCAAGCAGAAAACCCAGGGGCCCCATGCACTGGGACAACAGCGTGACGTGACTAAGGCACACCACAGTGGGCCACACACCTACAAGCAATGGCTGCAACTGGGGAGCAGAGCCTTCGCCCCTATTGGTCGTTGCTGCATTAGAGTGGGGGACCTGATCATCATTTTTCTGACAAGGAAGGACTTGTCTCCAAGAGAGAGCCTCGGGGTGGAGAATGCAGGAATACAGGCTGTCCACATGGGGGATGTGGCAGGGGTGTCTGGCATGTGGCTGTGGCTGGAAGGTGAGAAATGCTTCTCCTGCTAATATGGGCACCATGGAAGTCCTGGTTCTACCATCTGCCAGCGAGGCCACAAGCCCAGGAGCAGCACCAGGCAGTGTAAAGAGTTACAAGAATGGGTGTCATATCAGGCAGCCCTGAGAATAGGACCTGGCACAGAGTGAGGCAAGCCACTCAGTGTCTTCATTGGTAGAGTGGTGACAATTGTGCCTGCTTCCCACTCTGGGCTGATTGTGAGGGACAGTGCACACCAATGTGCCTTACAACTTCAAACCTATATGCCCTTTTGAAACTCCCTGCACGTGGACAGAACCAGGAGGTTTTGGGCTTTCCTACTTTTTCCTTGGTCCAGATTGCTGAGTGCGTGTTCCAGCCTCTCCTGCAGGCGGTCATTGATGCAGACAGAGTCCTCCAGGCGCTGACGCAGGTTCTGGATCTCAATAAGGTTTTTTTCTAGCAGGTCAGCAGCCCCTGTTGCAGACCACCAAGACATGGAGAGGAAGAAGATGGCTGATCACTCGTGGGCCAGTGTGGGGCCTGCCCAGGGGCTCTCTACAAGATCCCTTCCCATCTCTATACTGGTGTCAACTTCCTCCACTCACCTGGGTACCCAGAAAGCCCAGGTAACTTTGTTTAAAGACCACCTAGGCTTTCAATCACAAGATGGCCCTCTGTAAGGAAATACTACAGGGCTTCCTCCCAGGCAGAGACTGAGGACATCTCGGGGAGATGGACACCAGGCTGGAGACCAGGGTGAGAAACTGCTAAAGGCCTCAAGGTAGGACAGGCCTCACAATGTTAAAAGTTTGTCTACCTTCTTTGGAAGCAATACAGAGGCCTCCCTCTCTACCTATATCTCTCCTCCCTGATGATCCATGACCTTTAACATCCACCCACTCACAGAAAGGCTAAGGTAAATGCATGTGAAATTGGTTCAGGCTGTGAGTAATGAGTGATACTTAATGTTCTCCTTCTACGAGAAGCAGGTTCTGTTCTGCTTCTTTTAGTTCAATTGTTTTTTAGTTCAATTGTTGATAGATATGTATTTATTACCATTTTATTCTTTTTTTTTCATTCTTCTTCTTGGAGAAGACCCTTTAACATTTCATATAATACTGGTTTGGTGATGATGAACCCCATTCGCTTTTTCTTGTCTGGAAAGCTCTTTATATGTCCTTTGATTCTAAATGATAGCTTTGTTGGGCAGAGTAATCCTTACTTTTCAAGACTCTGAATATTTCTTGTCAATCCCTTCTGGGCTGCTAAGTTTTTGTTGAGAAATCAGCTGACATTTTTATGGGTGCTCCCTTGTAGGTAACTAACTGCTTTTCGCTTGTTACTTTTAAGATTCTTTTTCTTTAATATTTTGCATCTTAATTATGATGTGTTTTGGTGTGGGCCTCTTTGGATTTATCATGTTTGGGACTCTCTGCACTTCCTGGACTTGTATGTCTATTTCCTTCACCAGCTAATGGAAGTTTTCTGTCACTACTTTTTCAATTAGGTTTTTAATTTCTTGCTCTCTTTCTTCTCCTTCTGGCACCCCCATTATGTGAATGTTGGTATGCTTGAAATTGTCCTGTGGCTCCATACACTATCCTCATTTTTTTTGGATTTTTTTTCTGTTCCAATTGGGTGTCTTTTTGCTTCCTTATATTCCAAATCACTGTTTTCTTAGCTTCATTTACTCTACTGTTGATTCCCTGTAAAATATTCTTCATTTCAGTTAGTATATCCTTCACTTCTGACTGGTTCTTTCTTGTAGTCTCAGTGTTCCTTTTTATGCTCTTGAAGTCTTAAGTTCATCCACTCTTGCCCTAAGTTCACTGAGCACCCTTGCAACCAGTGTTTTGAACTCTGCATCTAGTAGATTGCTTGTCTCCATTTTGTTTAGTTCTTTTCCTAGAGTTTTGTTCTGTTCTTTTCATTTGGGAAATGTTTCTTTGTCTCTTCATTTTAGCAGCCTCCCTGTGTTCATTTCGATGTATCAAGTAGAGCTACTATGTCTCCCAGGCTTGGAAGATTAGCCTAATGTAGTAGGTGTCCTGTAGGGTCCAGTGGCACAGCCTCCCCATTCACCCAAACTGGGCACTCCAGGTGTGCCGCCCCATAGGGGCTGTGTACACCCTCCTGTTGTAGTTGAGCCTTAATTGCTTTTGGAACATCAACCAGAGGGATATTCCCCCACAGGTCAGTCAACTGTAAAGGACCAGCTGCGACCACTGTGGAGGATCAGCTTTACAAGGGCTTACCCCATGGAGCAGAATCTACTTCAGTGGGGTTCTGGTGACCCACTGAGTCTGTCACTTGAGTGTGTTGCTTGTGGAGTTGGTCAGGTGATGCTTTGACATTGTCTGAAGTTGTCCATCAGGTGCACTGGCTCTGGAGCCTCTCCAGAGGTGCAGGCCAAGGTCAGTCACAGCCTGTGTTCTGCCTGGGGCCACCAGCATGAGCTACAAAGCAATATGCAGATGGCTGCCACTGGTGCTGGCCTTGGAGGTGCCCAGTCAAGGCCAAGCTGTGAACCAAGGCCAGCTGTGGCTAGTGCTGGGCCTGGGGCTACTTAGCCAGAGGTATGGGGCACACTGAGACCAGATGCTGCTTGTTTGAGAGATTTTAGCAAAATCTGAAGCATGAGCCAAGACAGGACATTCTCAAGGAAAAGCCACTGGAAACACTTTGGGAGGGCCCGAATGTGGTGGGACGGGGTCTCAGGGAATCACAACCAGAGTGATGCAGACTCAGATATGGTGCCTGCCTGCCAGCTCTGTAGGGGAAGGGCTCAGAAAAGGAATAATGGCCTCTGCCAGCATTTCTGTCGGGGAGAAAGCTGCCCATCCAGCTTTTGCTCTGATGCCAGACAGTTCAGTTCTTCCTGTATGCCCTGGTGTCTTTCAAGCTGCTGCCCCAGTGCTGGAGCTCAGAGTGAGTCTGAGTAAGTCTGTGTACAGGCCCTTTAAGAGGAACTGCCTGGACTCCAGAAGCCCTCCATCCTATCATCCACAATCCCCACTGGTTTTTACAGCCAGAAGTTATGGGACTCTTCCGGGCCCTGAAACCCCAGGCTGGAGGCCTGGTGTGGAGCTGAGACCCCTTGCTCCTCAAGGGGGGGACCTCTGCAGATAAGACATCCCTCCCAATTTTTATCCACCACACATGGGTGTGGGACCAGCTTGTTTTGCATCTCTGCTCCTCCTACCACTCTTGATGGTCTCTTCTTTATAGTCTTAGTTGTAAGGCTTCTGTTTAGCTGGATTTCAAACTGTTCTGAATGATGGTTGTTCTGTAGTTTAGTTGTATTTTTGATGTGGTTGTGGGAGGAGCAGAGTACCAAATTTTTACCTACCTTGCCCTCTTTACCAGAAGCCTCTGGGGGAATTTTAAATGATTTATTGTTATACTATCTGGGTCCCAGAAATGGAACTGCTCCAAGCCATTTCTCTACATGGCTGCACCCCTTGCCCCTGGGTGTCAGGATCACTGACTCCAAACCTAATGGCAAAGTTGGAGAGGCAGGACTGACTTATAGTTGTGTACAAAGGGAGTGTGTGTGTGTGTGTGTGTGTGTGTGTAAAGAGTCTCCCATCCTATAACAGCTCTTGACCTAAGGAAATCTGAGTCATGGGCCTTTGCATGGAAGTCTGAGCTTGGAATTTTAGAACAGTCTACATTTAGGTTATAGTCAGTCTAAGCAGTTTGTAGTCCGAGAGAAAGGAGCACATGAATGCGGAACAACTCACCCTTTCTGCAGAGAGCCCCAGGATGCCCCTGACTTCTTGTAGTGTCCTGCCCAGAGTGAGTCCCTAGGTAAGGGGCATGGGAGAGGTGCTTGGAAAGGCCCAGCACTGAGGTGGAATCTCATTCTCTGGCTAACCCATGGGATGTTTCCCCTTCATCTTCTCACCCACTTCTGTGAGCCAAGATCTAACAGAGGGATGAAAATCCTCTGGCCAGGAAATAAAGGTGTCATTCCTGTCAGTGGGCTCTATTTCACCAACTGCTCCTTTGTGTTGTTACCAGAGGAGGTGGAGTTGGGCCGGTAGAAAGAGGAGAAGGAGGACAGGTGCCCAGATGCATTCATTTTCTGAGGCCTCATCTCATCTCCTGGGCTGCTGCACCCATGGCGTCCAGGGTCTGGTGTCCTGCTCAGCTGTCTGGTGCCACTCGGAGTATAGAAGGGCTGGGCAGATCTGGCTCCTGAATGGCTGCTGGGGGGTGAAGCTGGACCAGTAGGAGTGGCTGGGCTGTCATCTGGCCAGAAAGAAACATAAGTGAGAAAAAAATGAGGAAGTCAGAAATGAAGAAATGGTTTAAAGATACTTACACTGGGCTGCAATGTCCTCCAAAAATCCACGTACACCCAGAACCTCAGATGTGACCATATTTGGAAATAGGGGTTTTGCAGATGTAATTAGTTACAATGAGATAGATGATAATGGATCAAGATAGACCCCAAATTCCATTGTAAGAAGAGGAGAGGAGACAGAGAGATAAAGAGACACACAGGGGAAAGAACCATGCGACAATGGAGGCAGAGATTGGAGTGGCACATCTGCAAGCCAAGGAACGTACCCGGCAGCCACCAGGAGCTAGGAGGAGGCACAGAGAAGGGGGATGGCCCTGCTGACACCGTAATTTCGACATCTAGCCTCCAGAACTGTGATAGAACACATTTCTGTTGTTTTAAGACACCAGGGTTTGATACTTTGTTACAGCAACCTTAGGAAACTAATAGAGTAATCCATGGAAGGAAGTCTATAAAGCGCATGTCAGCGATCCCAAGCCTACTGTTAAATATCAATTAGAAGCTCATTTCCCAAGGACTGCACATTTCACCCCAATGTTACAGGCACTTTCTGGCCTACGACATCACTGAGTAGTGGTTAGGTGTAGTATCAAGGGCCACAGTACACACACATAAAGTCCAGGGGCCCCTCTCCTAGCTCCCTCTCATTCTCAGTGCCAGAATGATCCCAGGGAGGTACTTGGGAAATGTCTCCTCCAATAGCAGGACCCATTGCCAATCTTAGGAGCAAAAAGAGTAAGAGAATGAAGCATTTGCTGGTCTGTAAACAGGTGGTCTATTCACCCAACAGTCCGTGCCCTTGCCAGCAACACAGCAGCTAACCCTTCATGAATTGTTCTAGACTGGAGGTGCTGGGGGAGGAAGAGGAAGGGAAAATGGTCTCCACTTCTGGCCAAGGTGCAGGGAACCTGGACAGGGTGACTCACTCCTGGGGACCCCCACTCCTCCTGCCTCAGCTGCGCTGGACCCCTACGGAGGCTGCAGGCTGTCTGAGCGAGGCAGGTGGCAATTTGGATCCCACCAGAGCAGCTCGTGAGATTGCAAAAATAATTCATAAATGTAGTTCAGATGACCCGGCTCCTGTCCAAAGAATGACTGGAGTACTTCTGCATGGGGGATTGTAGAACCAAAAAATATATGGCATCTTACAGCTCAGTGATGCCATGAACACGTGGCCATGTCCTTTGCTGTCTCCCTTTGCAGGAAAAACCCCCCAGCAGGGTGGCAGGGCCACGATTCTGAGAAAAGTTTAACAGTCTGCCTCCTTTCAAGGATTATTGTCAAGGGCCATAAAGTAGACATATTTCTCCCCAGGGCAGGCAGGAGTGAGGTCCTTGTTCCACCTCAACCATGTCGAGGTCCTCTAGGGAACTGCACACTTAAGTCAGTATCCAGTAGGTCACTCCTCCCCCAGTTCATGTAATACCAGCTGCTAATGAATAATAAGCCATTGCCCTCTAAGAGCATAATGATGTCAAATGGGAAAAAGGAGGCTCCCCTCTCCCTCAGGGAAGACGGAGGCAGCAGAAAATAAGGCTAATGCTCTCGGGCACACCTCCCAGAGGCCGCATCTGCAGTGTGCGGCAGGAATTGCGGGTGAGGGGAAGGTGTGCTTGCCCTTCTCCTGTCTCCCAGGGCAGTGCTGAAGTAGAACCAAGTGCCCCTGGGCAACGAGTTCCAGGATGCACATACAACTCCCATGGGCCCCTTGGAAGAGCTCACGTGCATACGAAGGGCAGTCCATCCACTTATAAGTTCTCGGGTGGATGGGCAGTGTGTGCAAGGTCTTGTCTCATTTGCAGAAGCTAGGCCTTTGGGCTGAGCTCGGGGGCAGAAAAAGTAGGCTGGCAAAACACTGGCTGCAGAAGCCTAGCAGAAGAGCGGATGAGGTACTCCGTCCCTGCCAGCCCAGGCTGCGGCGCAGGGGACTGCCTGAGCCTCCGAGTCAGGCAGGCTCGCAGTGCGTGTTGTCCCCGCTGGTGCCTCTGGTCAGTCCCCTGACTTCACTGGGCCTCACTGCCCTCAGCTGTGCTAGAAAGTCAGGACACTAACACCCGCCTGAGAGGATCACTGTGCTGATTAAATGAGGCAACATGTAGAGTGGTCAATAATGTGAGCATAATAGGTGCTTGGTAAATGCATATTTTCCGTCTTTCCTTGGCTGCTAGAATCCTGGGGGGAAAAACACTGTACTGCTTTGCTCCGCAGGGTAAAACGAGAAACAGGAGTAAGTACCAGGTCAAAGTGCATGATGGCTCATCCATTGCCTAAAATACTTTAGAAAAAAAAAGAAAATTATATATTTAAAAGAAAAAGAGATAGGAGGGAACCAAGATGGCGGCGTAGGTAGACACACTGCGCCTCCTCGCACAACCAGAACTGACAGAGAATCGAACAGCAAGGGGACTGACACCAAGGAAACAGAAAATAATCATTCATCCAGACTGGTAGGAGGGGCGGAGACGGGCACCGGGGTGGAGAGGACTCGCGTGGCTGTGGCGGGACTGAGACTGGCGGAGTGTGGGACAAATGGCGCAGGCAGTCCGAGCACTAGCAGACCCTGCGGTCCCACATTTGCACAGATAAACCCAGAGGGCCAGACTCAGAGTGGCGGAGAGTGGGGCAGGCAGAGTGGCGGGTAGCACCTTGCGGCACCACATTCGCCCACAGATAAACCTGACGAACGGCGGGCAGCGAAGCAGACCGCTGCGCAACCCAGGGCTCCAGCTCGGGGAAATAAAGCCTCAAACCTCTGATTGAAAGCCCCTGGGGGTTGGGGCGGCAGCAGGAGACTCCCAGCCTCACAGGAGAGGATGTTGGAGAGACCCACAGGGGCCTAGAGTGTGCACAGGCCCACTTACTCAGGAACCAGCACCAGAGTGGCCCAGTTTGATTGTGGGTATTGGAGTGGAAGATTGAAATCCGGAGGACAGTGAGGCAGGCGCCTTTGCTCCCACTCGGCCCCTCCCCCACGTACAGCGTCACAGCGCAGCGACCAGCATTACCCCGCCCCGGTGAACACCTAAGGCTCCGCCCCTTAAAGTAACAGACGTGCCAAGACAAACAAACAAACAAACAAAAATGGCCCAAATGACAGAACACTTCAAAGCTCCAGAAAAAATACAACTAAGCGAGGAAGAGATAGCCAACCTACCGGATGCACAGTTCAAAGCACTGGTTATCAATATGCTCACAGACTTGGTTGAATTTGTTCGAAAAACAGATGAAAAAATGAAGCCTATGCTAAGAGAAACAAAGGAAAATGTACAGGGAACCAATAGTGATGAGAAGGAAACTGGGACTCAAATCAATGGTATGGACCAGAAGGAAGAAACAAACATCCAACCAGAAAAGAATGAAGAAACAAGAACTTGGAAAAATGAGGAGAGGCTTAGGAACCTCCAGGACACCTTGAAACGTTCCAACATCCGAATTATAGGGGTGCCAGAAGGAGAAGAGGAAGAACAAAAAATTGAAAACTTATTTGAACAAATAATGGAGAACTTCCCCTATCTGGCAAAGGAAATAGACTTCTGGGAAGTCCAGGAAGCTCAGAGAGTCCCAAAGAAGCTGGACCCAAGGAGGAACACACCAAGGCACATCATAATTACATTACCCAAGATTAAACGCAAGGACCTACATCCAAGATTACTGTATCCAGCAAAGCTATCATTTAGAATGGAAGGGAAGATAAAGTGCTTCTCAGATAAGGTCAAGTTAAAGAAGCTCATCATCACCAAGCCCTTATTATATGAAATGTTAAAGGGAGTTACCTAAGAAAAAGAAGATCAAAAATAGGAACAGTAAAAATGACAGCAAACTCACAGTTATTAACGACCACACATAAAACAAAAACGAGAGCAAACTAGGCAAACAACTAGAACATGAGGGTTGTCAATAAGGGAGTGGGAGGGGGAGAGGGGGGTAAAGGTACAGAGAATAAGTAGCATAGATGATAAGTGGAAAATAGACAGGGGGAGGGTAAAAATAGTGTAGGAAATGTAGAAGCCAAAGAACTTATAAGTATGACCCATGGACATGAACTATGGGGGGGGGAATGTGGGAGGGAGGGGGGTGGGCAGGATGGAGTGGAGTGGGGGGGGAAATGGGACAACTGTAATAGCATCATCAATAAATATATTTAAAAAAAAAAAAGAAAAAGAAAAGAAAATCAGCAATAGCCAGGAACCAAGGATGGTTTCTTGGTGTTATTCACACCAGGATTTGACTCATACTATTGCCTAAAAAATATGACTGCTTTTCTTAGGAGGGGAGTTGAAGTGCTGATTTTAAACTTACTCTCCTCCTCCTGTCCCCACCAAGGTTATCCAAGTGTCCTCTGGTCGGGGCGGGGGGCGGGGGGCATGCTGGTGATGGATTCACTCTAAACCTGAGACATGTCCCAGCTTCTAATGGTTTAGGGGATATTATAGCCAAATTACTAGAATGATGGATGGAATCTATAAATGCACAAATAATAAAGAATATTTAGTGATGAATAGAAAATAGAAACTGTGGCTGTTTACCCCAGGGTTCCAAGATCAGAGACCCGACGTTAGTGACGTTCACGTCAGTGGCCTGAAAGATGACACTGCTTGATGAGGAGGAAACATGCCCCACGGTGAATGCCACCAGTGAGTACCAAGACAGCGTCCCCTTCTGGGTGCTCGTTTGTTTGTCTAGCCCAAGAGGAGGCTTCGTTGTAGCCAGACCTTGCAGACCCACCGTGATGACTGTGTTGTTGCCGTGGTGACTGTGTTGCCGTCACGGGGGAGCCCTAGCCCCTCCCTTTCCCAATTGGTGACTCTGCCCCTGGAGTCCAACACCGTGTGGTTGCCAGAGGGGGTCTGCATGGCTGATGACATGTGGTGCTAGGAATGGGGAAAAGCTACCTGACATCCTTGGGCCCAGGCCTGTGCTCAACTAGGTCCATAGCAGTAGATCCGCAGGGTTTGGTCTGGACAAACGAGTGAGCGCCAGGAAAGCGGAGGCTGTCTTGGTACTAACTGGCCATATTCACCATGGAGCGCACTTCCTGCTCCTCAGGCAGCGGGCAGGCGCTGCCAGGGCAGCGACGGGCAGTCCACTGGGCATGGCTGCTGGAGTGGATCTGGAACAGAGTCCAGGGCGAGGCGTCCTGCCTGGTCTCTAGGACTTCCGCCACTCCGCCCATCTTATTCATCTTCCTTAAGATACTGGTGGGGGAAGAAAAAGAAATAAAAATATTGGTCACCTGAATGCTACAGCTATACTGATTTGGGGACCCACAGAAGAGGCCCCAGATGTCAAGGAGACATTTTCTTTAGAGAGGAATCCAAACAGTTCATTGCTGTTTGGGGGTAGACAGTGGGGGCCAGAGGAGAACAACCGTAGTCGGGTGCCTCAGCCACAAACACCCTGACCAAGAGAGAAGAACCACTGGGCCCTTTAAATAACACTCCTGTCTTTTCACAGGACGCCCAGAGGCCAGTGAGAACTCAGTGCACTGTGCAAACATAATCCATTTCATAGTTTTTGCGGTGGCCCATTTACATTGCTTCCGGAGGCAATGTAGACTCCCAGAGGTTAGGTACTTTCTAGACTTCCTCCCCTAAGTATACTCACACAGTATTAATTTTTTTTTTGCAAGAAAAATGTGTAGCTATTTAACATCTGCCAGCACCCCTTGGATCACCCTTGAAAAAGCCCGACGTAATCTCACTCTGGTCTTCAAAAAGCTAGGGGGAGCCAGAGGTGATCCAAGGAGTACGGGAGACCCCTAAGACTGGGTAGTTAGGTTACAGCAGCTCCATATGACTAAATTGGTAAGTTAATATGAGAATGGGAACCAACAGAATAATAAAGTTAAAAAATAGGCAAGGAGACTAAGGATACACAACAGTTCAGTGGTATCACCAGCTGTTTGCTTCTGTGACCTTCTGGCCCTGCTCTGGATCCCTCACCAGACCACATCTTTCACAGACCCTGAAAACAGAGAGTTACCTGAGGGCCTGAAGCATCTGTACCCTCTGATTCGTCTTATTTATACAGTCATCTGAAAACCAAATTCAAAGGAGGATCAGTCATAACTTAAGCAGGTCTTGGTTCCTGGACTGCAAACAAATGCGGGCTTCTCTCTGGGATCAGAGACGTGACTACTTGCCACTCGAGTCCAGGATGCTCTGAATTTTCTCAGGAGACCTGGGGTTCAGTCTTCAGAGAACTTGCCTGGCGCAGGCTTTCCCGAGCCCACCACCACACCATAATCTACTTGCTCTGCCCTGAGTCAGAGTAAAAACCTAAAAATGTCTCTTTTCCCATAGATTTTGGGGGCACTTGTCCAGCTGGTCTCTGAGCTGCTCCAGGCAGAGCCTCCCAGTCCCACCACGAGGCTGGTTCCCGGTCTTGCGTCTGTGCGCCCTATCACAGCTTTCATGGGGAAACTGCTCCTGCCTGTTCAGAGGTGACAGAGACCCCTGTCCCACCTCTCTGACTTTACCACCAGGAGCGCACACAGCGGCCTCAAGCAGGAGCGCACACAGCGGCCTCAAGCCTGCTCTTACGATGTGCTCTCAGGTGTTCTAGAAAATGTTCTAAGTAAAAGGCTCCGGAACATTATTTAATTAACTGATGTTCCCAACACTGGTACCAATACATATTGTGCCTAAACCATGTGCAAATCAGCATGATCCTGGGGTTTTTTTTTGTAGTGTACTTATTAATATTGCACATTTGATTCTTAGAACAGTCATGCAGCCGAAAGGGGCTAGTATTATTTGACGTAATTTTTTGGTTGAGAAAACAGAAATAAAAAGAAATATAATCCTCTCCAGAGCTGATAATAAACAGGTATGAGTCAACTCTGGACCCTAGTCCAGATTCCTAATCTGAAGACCCTTCTTTTCACAACAACCGGCAGCCCTCATTCCGCTTCCCTTTACCCCTATACGTTTCAGGTAAGTGCCATCGTCCCCAGTGACGCCTCCTCCCAGCGGAGACACAACACGAGAGAGGCAGGAGCTGGCGATTAACACAGCACTCCCAACCCTGGGGGCTTCTCCGCTGCTCCCCACCAGCCAATCCTGGCTCTGCCAGGGCCCCGAGATGGTGACTACAAAGCAGGACACCAGATTGAAAAGTGACTTGTGGGTGGCTGTGGGCTCGGGTGAGCCTAGGTCCTTGGGAGGGACTGAAGGTCTTCCCGGGCCCTGGGACCACCTGTGCTGAATTTGCTGGCCAGGCTCTCTGCCAGCTCTCTCCCACTGGCCAGCTGCTGGCGGAAGTGCTGCTCCATGGAGTGGTCCAGTTTACTGCTGCTGAGAAGCTCCTCGAAGTTCTTCACTGTGTTCTTGACATGCTGGATGAGAAGGGCAGAGATGGCTCCTCCGAGCCTCACCTTCTGCCGCAGGCGGGTCAACTCCCGAGCCTGATCTTGGATCAGGGAATATTTCCTGAAGTGGGAAAGAAACAGTAATGGTGGAGAGGGGTGACTGGTGGGTAGTGACACATCAGCAGAAAGCCCTTTGAGAATTTCACCCGAAAGCCACCATGCCGAATTCTAGCCCGCGTTAGTGGTGAATGTGGTAAAGGGAATGAAGGAAGGAGAACAAAGCCTTCCTCTGTGTGAGAGACCCCTTCCAAAACTGTCTCCCCCTGCCCCAAACTTCTGAAAAGGGAACCAGACTTTCTTCTCCAACTCTGCTTTAAAATCTGCTTCCAGTCCCTCTCTTCAGCTTATAATCCATCTCAACACAGTGAACAAAGCCAGGTGTTAATTGGGAAATTATAAGGAAAATTATGTGAGAGAATCAAGATTCTGTTGGGTTCCCTCAATTTCCTACAGGACTTATTTTAATAACAATTATTGTGATATTACTACTTTACAAACTAACACAAAATATTCAACCTCATGTTCCTTTTTCTGTTAGGGATTTTCTTTGCCCACTAAGGTCCACCATCCAATGCATACCTCCCTTTACTAATCAAAATGATTGCCAGGTATGTGGCTATTTAAATGCTCAGGAAGACTCAGCGAATATTAGAACCAGCTCCTAAACATGCCTAGATGACAGGAAAATGACTTTACAAAAATGTGGGCGTCCATCCCTTGGTCATTCAACCAACACTTTCGGCCAATTAACCTGCTGTTGGGAGGAAGCTCTGGAAGCCAAAGCCACTGTAAACTTCATTGCTGGCAGTCTGACCCTATGCACAGAAAACCTTAACGGTACTGGTCTTGATTGAGGGAGTGTTCTGGACTCGCCTACATTTAATACATAAGCATTAACTAAGCTTACAAAAAGACACTCAACCTCATATATCATTATGGAATTACAGATTGAAACAACAATGAGATATCACTGCATACCTGTTAGAAGGGTACAAATCCAAAACACTGACGACACCAAATACCGGTGAGAATGTGGAGCAAAAGATACTCTTATTTATTGCTGGTGGGAATACAAAATGCTACAGCCGCTCTGAGAGATGGTTTTGCGGTTTCTTACAAAACTGAACATATTCTTACCAACAATCATACTCCTCACTATTTATCCAAATGAGATGAAAACTTATGTCCACATAAAACCTGCACACAGTGTCTATAGCAGCTTTATTCATCGTTACCAAGCCTTGGGAGAAACCAAGCTGTCCATCAGTCGGTCGATGGATGAATAAAGTGTAGCACGTTTTCAGAAAAATGGAATATTATTCAACACTAAAAAGAAATGAGCAATCAAGCTACAAAAAGACATGAAGGAAACTTAGACGCAGATGACTAAGTGAAAGAAGCCAATCTGCAAAAGCTACGTTTGCAGCTGTACGACATTCTGGACAAGGCGAAACTATGGAGGCAGTGGAGAAAAGATCGGTGGTTGCCAGGGATTAGGAGGGAGGGAAGGAGGGATAGGTAGATGAAGCATAGTGTGTTTTAGGGCAGCGAATAGTCACTCTATGTAACACTATAATGGTGGACACGTGTCTTTATACTTTTGTCAAAACCCATGAAATGTACTCCACCAAGAATAAACCCTAACGTAAACTATGCAACACATACACCACTCTGGTGCAGGGTGTTGGTAGCAGGGGAGGAGGCTCTGCATGTTGGGGGGTGGGAGGGGCCGAGTATGCAGGAATTCTTTGTATTTTCCACTGAATTTTGCTCTGAACTTAAAATTCCTCCAAAATAAAGTCAATTTTTAACAAAAATAATCATAAGACTATAAATTTTTAAAATGTATTTGACAAAGTGGGTGTAGGCTTTGTGAATTGAGAGCCCAGGATTCTACTATTTCTGCCACTTCAATTAAGTGACTGTATCCTTGGGCCTGACTGTTCTCAGTTCCAAAACGAGGACATAGGACTGACTCTAAGGTTATTTTAGCTCTAACATTATTCTCTGGGTCAGGGAAATTTAAGTGGTACATGTTGACCATGACCCAATGGAGCGTGAAGGAGAATTTTAATCGCCTCCAAAGCTGTGCCCCAACCACTAAGCAAGTTAGTGATGATTTAGTATTTCCGTAACTGGTGCTCACGGGTAACTGTGTAGTGAATTAATCCTATAGTATTTGAATGTCTTTGAAAAGTAATAGAACAGCCATTAAGGATAGACTAATGACAAATCCAGCCAACGGGCCATTACTTGGCAATTTTGTAAGCTTATTTTTAAAATTAAGCTCATCAAAAACACCACTTGAGAAACCAGGGACAGGAGCTTCGGTAGAGAATAGAGTGGAGATAAAGGAGCCTCTGTATAAATCCGCCTTCCCCAGTGCTGGGATGGGTCAGCGTTCACCAGAGAAACATCTGCACCGACAGGAGGTTCTTATGTGCTCCTATCTCCTACGATGCACAAAAGAGACACTACTTACGTGACTGGAAGATTTCCATGAAATTTCAAGCACCTGCAAAGATCATATATTTGGTGAATACACGAGTTGTTAGTCAAAACCAAATTACTCTGAGTAATGTAATAATAAAAATACTATAGCCTTTTCCCTAAGGAATTAGCAGGAAGGTTTTAAGAGCCTGAATGCAGACCCTGCCAGCAGCTACGATGGCAGTGACTTAATTGTGACAGTGGAAGCCTCTGAACATCTGAACAGGTTTCTTACCTGCTGTGGGACTCAAGAGGATCCTGCTTCCTCTGGCTGGGCCTCCTGCTCATTCACTCCCCTCTCAGCAGGTCCCTTCCTCTCTAAAGGCTGATGCATCCCAGCCTTCAGTCACAGTATTTTCTCATGAAAAAGTCCCTTACTGCCTCCTTTAAAAAAAAAAAAAAAAAGATGGGAAAGAAATGAGTCTGGGTCTCCACAATGGCTGGGCGTTTCTCCAAAGCCACCTAGAGGTATCAACAAAATTGTGCTTTAGTGAAATTGGGTTTTTAAAGAGGATCCCATAGGAGCATCAACTCACAAGAGCAGAACTACAAGGAAGTAAAGAGGGAAGCCTACAGTGTGCCTACTTGAAGGGCGCCCCCTCAGCCATCATGACCCTGGTGACCTATTGGGCTGGAGGAATGACACAGCAAATAGGGAGAGACACTGCCAAGAGGAGGATGAGGAGGCTCTAGAGGCGTTTTAGAAGAAAAAGCAAGCAAACGGTGATGTCAACAAATGAAAACAAATGGGTTTTAAGCTGGGTTAAGGGATGAGTAACCCTTTGCCACTTACCGTTAGACCAAGTTCCCTGGGAGTGTCCCTTCAGATATCAGAAAACCTTTTTATCAGCCACAAGTTTTGAGAGTCGTGACGGCAGAAATGAAGTTTGAGATGGAGAATACCTAGTCAACAATCCTGCCGTGGGAATGAGTCAGGGTGCCAAGTTTCAGGCGGTATTCACAGAATGAGAATACACAGACAACTACAGAACTGGAGGAAGCTCTGCCCTCTGGTGGCCGGCCACGCTCAGCACAGGGCTGCCTGTTCCCTGGATGTCTCTGCCAACAGAGACCGCCCCGCTCACCAGCCAGTTTTAGTACCTGTGTACCCTTTGGCTGATACTACCAACCCATATATTTCTAAAGAAAAACCTAAGCGAATTAGCCTTGCTTTTGCTAGAAAACATCAAAACAATATTTTCTCAACACCTTTTATTTTCTCGAAGATAGTTTCAATAAAAGTAATTCTTGCGGCTCTTCCTAAAAGAATTTTTAAAAGCCTTACTGATTATTACTGTTTCTCTTTGGGAACTCTCCAGATTGTACCCCTATAGCCTTTCAAGAGCACAGTGACCAAAAACTGAGTATAGTGCTCTAATTTTGACTAATAAATGATCTTACTTTCCATCCCATAATACTACGTGTATTCCACTGCAATGTTGGATTTCTTTTCCTCGCAGTAGGGAAATACGCAGGGGTTTCATTTGACACGAAGTCAATGTTAACCTTCTAAACTCCCACGCTCACCACACTTTGCTACTTGTAGATGATTGCTTTTGCATTGCTTTTTAAAAACCCTCTATTCGCATCATACTCTGCTAATGTCTGTTTTGAATTTTATTCTGGCTCCGCAGGTTACTTTCCACTTTATCAAAGTCCTTAAAATATTTTATGCCTTTGAATGAATACTGAGTACTTGACGTGGTGCTAATTTGTAGATCTAATACGTTTATTCTTTTATTCAGATCTTGAGAGAGTTACCTGAGCTGCCAAAAAGTCAGAAAAAGGCCCATGACAGAGCCCAGGAACATCTAGGCCGTGAAGCCTTGGGCAGTGTGGCTCAGCTGGTCAGCGGCAGTCCTGAAAGGTGGGGGTTGGGCACATGCCCCTTCCCCCCTCCCCCCTGTAGGAGCACATAGGAGGCAACAGGCAATCATGTCTCTCTCTCACATCCAGGTTTCACACCTTATCTTTCTCCCTCCCTTACCCTCTCTCTGAAAATCAATAAAGTCTTTTTAAAAATGTAGCCCATGAAATGGAGGGGATCAGATGAAAAGTGCCAGCAATTGCTCAGTGATACAACAGCTATGACTGTGAAGAGTCGCAGGCAAACAGGAGTGGGAGGGATCGCCTGACCTCGTTTCCCACTTTGTGTTTTTAAAACTGCTGAAATCACACACACAAAAATAACTGTTTAGCTTTTGGTTTCATCCTGATACACTTCACACTTCTCAGACAATGCTAGGGCTCTACTAATGTTACCTCCATTTGTCATACATTTTATTTCAAAATACATTTAAATCACACGGACATCATTATTATTATTGTTATTTTGAACAGTAATTTTTTTATTCACTCACATTTTTAACCCATCTTTTCATTGTTTCCTTTGTTTCCATGTTTTCCCTTCAGATCACTGAACTTCTGCCTCAGAACTACTCTCTGTCTGTCGTTCCGTGAAGTTTGCTGTCTACCTGGAAAGGCCTTTATTTCACCTTTACTTTGAAAGATAGTTTGTCAGGGATTACACTGTATTGAAAATGACAGTATTTTAGCCCTTTAATACTTAATGTCATGTGAATTTTTTTCCTTCTGGATGCTTCTATGACTCTGTTTGCCTTTGATTTTCGGTTTTACAATAATGTACCAGATGCAGTTCTCTTGTTTCTATCCTATTTGGAGTTGGTAGAATTTCTTGGACATTTGGCTAGAATGCTCCTCAGTTGTTTTTTTTTATTGGCCATTACATGTTACAAAACTGCTTTCAATCCAATATTCGTATCCGATGACACCAGACTTCAGATACATTTGTTAGCCCTTTACAACACGGCCTGAGCTTCCCTTCCTTTTAGCCCTCTGTCAGATATTTTATACCAGTTTATTTTTTGAAATGGATGTTTTTAATTGTATTTTTTAAAATATATTTATTGATTATGCTATTACAGTTGTCCCATTTCCCCCCCCACTCCACTCCATCCTGCCCACCCCCCTCCCTCCCACATTCCCCCCCCATAGTTCATGTCCATGGGTCATACTTATAAGTTCTTTGGCTTCTACATTTCCTACACTATTTTTACCCTCCCCCTGTCTATTTTCCACCTATCATCTATGCTACTTATTCTCTGTACCTTTACCCCCCTCTCCCCCTCCCACTCCCTTATTGACAACCCTCATGTTCTAGTTATTTGCCTAGTTTGCTCTCGTTTTTGTTTTATGTGTGGTCGTTAATAACTGTGAGTTTGCTGTCATTTTTACTGTTCCTATTTTTGATCTTCTTTTTCTTAGGTAACTCCCTTTAACATTTCATATAATAAGGGCTTGGTGATGATGAGCTTCTTTAACTTGACCTTATCTGAGAAGCACTTTATCTTCCCTTCCATTCTAAATGATAGCTTTGCTGGATACAGTAATCTTGGATGTAGGTCCTTGCGTTTAATCTTGGGTAATGTAATTATGATGTGCCTTGGTGTGTTCCTCCTTGGGTCCAGCTTCTTTGGGACTCTCTGAGCTTCCTGGACTTCCCAGAAGTCTATTTCCTTTGCCAGATCGGGGAAGTTCTCCATTATTTGTTCAAATAAGTTTTCAATTTTTTGTTCTTCCTCTTCTCCTTCTGGCACCCCTATAATTCGGATGTTGGAACGTTTCAAGGTGTCCTGGAGGTTCCTAAGCCTCTCCTCATTTTTCCAAGTTCTTGTTTCTTCATTCTTTTCTGGTTGGATGTTTGTTTCTTCCTTCTGGTCCATACCATTGATTTGAGTCCCAGTTTCCTTCTCATCACTATTGGTTCCCTATACATTTTCCTTTGTTTCTCTTAGCATAGGCTTCATTTTTTCATCTGTTTTTCGAACAGATTCAACCAAGTCTGTGAGCATATTGATAACCAGTGCTTTGAACTGTGCATCCGATAGGTTGGCTATCTCTTCCTCGCTTAGTTGTATTTTTTCTGGAGCTTTGAAGTGTTCTGTCATTTGGGCCATTTTTGTTTGTTTGTTTGTTTGTCTTGGCGCGTCTGTTACTTTAAGGGGCGGAGCCTTAGGTGTTCACCGGGGCGGGGTAATGCTGGTCGCTGCACTGTGACGCTGTACGTGGGGGAGGGGCCGAGTGGGAGCAAAGGCGCCCGCCTCACTGTCCTCCGGATTTCAATCTTTCACTCCGAGACCCACAATCAAACTGGGCCACTCTGGTGCTGGTTCCTGAGTAAGTGGGCCTGTGGACACTCTAGGCCCCTGTGGGTCTCTCCAACATCCTCTCCTGTGAGGCTGGGAGTCTCCTGCTGCCGCCCCAACCCCCAGGGGCTTTCAATCAGAGGTTTGAGGCTTTATTCCCCCCCCCCCCCCCCCCTGAGCTGGAGCCCTGGGTTGCGCGGTCTGCTTCGCTGCCCGTTCCTCCGGTTTATCTGTGGGCGAATATGGTGCCGCAGGGTGCTACCCGCCACTCTGCCTGCCCCGCTCTCCGCCACTCTGAGTCCGGCCCTCTGGGTTTATCTGTGCAAATGTGGGGCCGCAGGGGCCGCTAGTGCTCGGACTGCCTGCGCCATTTGTCCCACACTCCACCAGTCTCAGTCCCGCCACAGGCACGCGAGTCCTCTCCACCCCGGTGCCCGTCTCCGCCCCTCCTACCAGTCTGGATGAATGATTATTTTCTGTTTCCTTGGTGTCGGTCCCCCTTGCTGTTCGATTCTCTGTCAGTTCTGGTTGTGCGAGGAGGTGCAGTGTGTCTACCTACGCCGCCATCTTGGTTCCTCCTTTAATTGTATTTTTTCCATTACCACGTAATCCCCCTGATACTTACTTATTTTTAATTGCCAATTCTTCTTCAACTGTCCAAACTGCTATGAAAACCCTATATTTCAGTTTTAGAATTCTTATTTGATTTTTAAATCCCGGCTGTCTGGTGTTAAGTTTTCACCCTCTCCTCTATGTCTTTGAACACCAACCACATCCTGGGTGCTGCCTGCTGATACTGCAATAGCTCAGGCATGGTGGAAGCCAGTTTCAATTGTTTGTTGTTTCCCCTTTTTGCTCGTATTTCTTTGCATGCCCGGAAATGTGATTGAGTAATGGACTTGATGTGTGAAAAAATATGGAGGCTTTGGATAATGTTATCTTCTGGGTGCGATCACAGACGGGCAGACGCCTCAATCCATTCCAAGACTGAACGTGATTGAACTCCTGGGAAGTCTCCGTCTGCATCTGGTTTTGCCCACATTCCTGGGCTGTAGATCTTCAGGGCTCCCATCCGAGAAGCACTTTCTCTTTGGAGGGTCTTGAACTTCAACTTAAGTCTAGCTCTTTTGCATCATGGTACCACTGAAAACTGCTCTCCTTTCAGCTGTACCCTACTTGCCTTCTGAGCTTCTTGCCAGTATTCTGCTGAATTTGTAAATGCCTTTTTACAAATCATTTACCAAGTGTCCAGTTCACTTCCTAATGCACTCCAGGACCTGGCTGTTCCCTCCCCACCCCTAAACCTCCTACCTCTTCACTCCCACCCCACTGAGATTAAAGTGCTGTTTTCCCCTGACTCCTAGCAGCTGCCCTCTCCCCAGCTTCTCAGTCTCTTGCCCCTTGCCAAGAACAGGCAAATGCCCTGAGGGGAAAAGGCAGTAAATCCTTTCAATTCTAATGAGCTTCTCTCTGGGGCTGGTACTGTGGGTCCTAGCTGAGCTGGTAGCTTTCCAAGTACTCCAAACAGAATTCTTTTAAACCAGGCTTTATTTACTTGTTTTCAGGGTAAATGCTGGATTGCTACAGATAATCAATAACCGCAAGAGAATATCTACAAATTCCAGGTAAATTCGATTTTCCTATTTTGATTTCTTAAGAACAACAAAAAACAAGGTCTCATTGGTATATACTTGGATTTTTCTTATAATATTTGGGTAAGTCTGACTGGATATTAAAAGCACGTCTTAGAATTATGTGCAAAAGTTTATTTACCATGAGCTAAACAATCGCGATGCCTGTCCGAGGTCCAAGAACTTAATGAAGTTGGATCCAGTCCCCTGCTCTGTCAATCAAATCACCATCAAAATCATCAAATAACCAGTTTTCCAGATGCCGGTCACTAATATTGGGGAGGAGAGGCCAACCAAACCATTTAACGCTCTAATTTATTCTGGTGGAGGCAGAATGTCAGCAGTGGCGTAGTTGGAACTAGAAACAGAAGACATAAGAATAACAGCTTTCTTACAGCTCGGCTCCTCAGTGCTTTCCCATGGAATAACTTATTTAGTCCACTGAACACCCCTGAGCAGGTGTAGGCCGTCAGCACCCCATGTTGCAGGTGAGAGCGCCGAGGCCCTGAAAGGCTAAGCTCACCTTTGCACCGGTTGGTCCCTGCAATGCTGAGAGCCAGCTCTCAGATGGAGGCAGTTCACCTGCAGAGAGAGCCCTTGCTCTTAGCCCTCCGATTAGTGATAAGGGAGAAGACTTCACTAAGATTTGCCTCCCCGCTTCTTGATCAAGCTCCAAGATTTTGAAGACAAAAATAAGATTAAAAGTAAGGCCTACAAAAACACTCAGGACTTTCTTTGGTAACTTTAAAAACATTCCATTGATTTTTATTTTAGAGAGAGAGGAAGGAAGAGAGAACGAGAAGCATCGATTTGTTGTTTCACCTATTTATGCATTCACTGGTTGATTCTTGTATGTGCCCTGACCGGGCCCAAATCCACAGCTTTGGTGTATCAGAGAGATGCTCTAAACTGGCTAGGACGAGTTGTCGTAAGTTGAGCACGAAAAAGAATTGTAATTTTTGTGCAGGAGTCAGTAAATTGTGGCCCGTTGGCCAAATCCAGCCCACAGCCTGTTTTTGTAAATCAGGTTTTATTGGAACACAGCCGTGCTTACTGGTTTATGTAATATGTATGATGGCTGCGTCTGCGTGACAATGGCGGAGCTGAGCAGCTGCAACAGAGACCAGACGGCCTACCAAGCCTAACGTGTTTACTGTCTGGCTCTCTACAGAAAGTGTTGGCTGACCTCTTTATAGAAAAAGTGGATTGAAAAACTGAGTTAAGGAATGTCGGAGTCCATACATGATATTCAGAAAAGATTAAGTCACTTGCATGCTGAATCATTTGGGTTCAGTGATCACGTCTGTCACTTACCTTAAAATGGTTCACAAAAACATAAGTAGATATAAACCATTCTGATTTCTATCCCCATAGATTAGCGTTGACTACTTTGAAATTCACATATGAATATACTTTCTCATGTGTTTGGCTTTTTTTTCGTGCAATAGAATGTTTTTTAGATGCATCCATGTTGTCGGGTGTATTATTTTGTCGTTTTTGATGAGTGTTATTCCTGTGTGTGATCCTATCGCCATGGATGAAGAAGAGGGTCATTTCTAGCTGTGGCTATTGTGAATGAAGCTGCTACGAATATCCTTGTACACTTCTTTCTGCAGACAGTGGAACTTACAGGTGTAACTCTAACTGTATGAGAAACTGCCGGTGCCGTGTTACCTTCTCAACAGCAACAAGATATATGATAGCCACTCCACATTCTTGGTGTTCTCTGTCTTTAACATTTTACTCATTCTTGTGGGTGCATAAAGGTACCTAATTGTGGTTGTAATTTCTTAATAAGTAATGATATTGAACATCTTTTCCTATGTATTTTGCCCATTTAGAAATTTTCTTTTGAGAAGAAAACCTACACCAGTATTTTGCTCATTTTTAATGAGCTTGGCTTTTACTATTAATTTCTAAAAGTTCTCTATACATTCAATATTAATTTTCAGATAAGAATATTAAAAGTATCTTCTCTCAGTCTGTGGCTTGCCTTTGTATTTTCATATGATTTTTGATGAAATCTGATTTCTTTATTTTTTTTATTAACACATCCTACTCCAAAACATCTCTCCTACTCCAAGATTGTGAATATATTTTCCTAAATTTTCTTCTGCAATCTTTACTGTTTTACTTTTCAGCTCTTAAATATATAGGGTCTGGAAGAAGGAAGGCCTGCTTGAGTATGGTTGGTAGGGTGTAATAATATGGGTGTAATAATTTATACTTTTAATTTGAACATTTTACCTAAAATGTCATATGGTGTGCTCGAGTGTGATATTGTTATGTTACAGAATTACATGCTTACAATCTTGTAATAAAATATTTTGTAATAAAAAAGGGGCATTATTTGTGCCGGACCCTATATGATTCACCTCCTGACCTCAGAACAATACTTAACCACTGTAGACTCCATAGCTTGCGTGCAGACCAGAAACCCAGCCTCCCAGAAATTTTTATAACCTTTGATGTAAAAATACTCACAATAGTTTCCTGCTCTGCTCTTTGCGACTACAGATCCTTGTGTTTCCATCCCTCATTCCTTCTTTGCCCTCTCTTTTCTTCTCTATCTTTTTCTTTTAGGAATTCATTATATATTCTGGAGACAGGGTCTTTGCCACGTATGTTTTCTGAGTATTTTCTGTCAGTCTATGACTTGCCTTTTCATTTAATATCTACTGGGGAGAACATTTTGTAATATTGTTAAAGTCTAATTTATCAGTTTTCTTTTTTACTTTTTTTTCTGTGTCATAGTTAGGAAATCTTTGCTTACCACCAAGTCACAAAGGTATTCTTGTGTATTTTCCCCTAAAACTTTGTAGTTTTAATTAGTATGGTTTGGTTATGAGCCAATTCATACTAGCTTTCATTTACATAGTGAGGTAGGATCTGCAGTTTTTCTACTACGTAGACAATCAGCTGTTCCAGTGCTATTTGTTGAAATTATATTCCTTTCCCACTTGAACTGCTATAGTGTCTTTAAAAAAATAGCTTGACCACATAAGGTGGGTCTGTTTTAGGTGTCTCCATTCAGTTCCATTTATCTACATATGTATCCTTTTACTGTTCCCATACTGTCTTGTTTCCAGCAACATACAGCTTAGTCATAAATTTTAGAGTCTTCCAGGTTTGACTTTCTCACAAAGTTCAATATATTTTGAAATATGTAGGTAGAGAAGTAGCCACCATGCAAATCAAGATATGCTATCACTTCATTGCGAATGCCCTCATGCATTATGGCTGACCCTTTAGCCAAAGATCCTCTGTGGCAGCTTCTGGAGGAAGTACATCTCCAGTTACCTTCAGAGCTAAATTACAGATAAAACATCTGCAACACTCAACAACACATCTAGATTTCTTTTGGCTATAGAAAAATTTTCTGTTATTTATGACCGTGAATACAATGTTTGATCTTTAATTTTCTGTTCTTTGACGAGAAACGGAGTCTCATGGGAAGCCCCAACTTAGTGGGGCTGGTTGTTCAGTGTGGGGTTGCAGCTTAGGAGCTGAGGAAGAGTTGACTTTTACTGCATAGAAAAGATGATGAGGAGATGCGGGGGAAAGGCTAGGAAAGACTAGGCTGGAACTAGAAGGTTGATTTTAGGGTCTTGCAGTGATTGTCAGATTTTGTAGAAAGAGGAGTTAGATGTCATCTATCCAAGCAAGCAAAACTTCAGTGCAAACAACCAATATTTAAAGGCCATTTTATGAGGCTTTGTCATTTATATATCATCTTTCTTTACTGGTTTTGAAAAAAGACGACATTGTATAAAGCAGCCTTCGTGTGCTTGTTATATAACTTTTGGAATGTAAAATTCAACCAAAAACTATTAAAATTAAAATATTCATCGTGAATGTCCTAGATTCATCTTAAGTTCCACAAATAGTGCACTTAAAATAAAGTAGGCCCAGCCTAGGAACCAGCCTACCTGGCAGAAGTGCTGTTCCTGGGTGCGCGTCATTCTTAACACTAGGTTCTGCTTCCCCTAGCCTAGTGGTTTTCCTATTTCCCCCATACAGTAAAGTCCTCGTTCAAAACCCTCCAGAAACTCCTTTGCTAAAGATATTAAAGTATGCTTATTTCAAGTGCATTAAAAATAAATTTACCAGTTGAATCCTTGCAATTCATGAAAACCCTAGGGAGCAAAGTCCAAGTGTTACAGATTTGAGTGTTATCCAAAGGGTGGAGGGGTTGCTTCCTCACTGGTAGCCAGGCCAAGGTTATCTGTTTTGGCTCCAATTGGAGGCAGAAACGCAACTCACCTTTACCAGCACCAGGACGACCGGGTACCAACTCTTGCCTGTGGTTGTAGATGAGGAAATCTCAGGATTTCTTCCACTCACTTTGCTATTTCCACCCCTCCCTTTCTGTCCCTTCAAGACCGTCTTGGTATCCTTACTGGACAGGACTCTTGCCTTTTTCCTAGGGTTCTCTCCCTGCCCCATCTGGACATTACTGCGCGGTGAGAACGAGTCCAACCAGCAGCGCAGTGAGTGCCCGGGAACCCCAAGCTCTCCACGTGCACCCACGCGCATAGTGCACCCGCGTCCAGCGGCCTCACAGCAAACTGAATCCAGGCCACCCGGAGCTCCCCTGCGGGCCACCCGGAGGCGTGCGGGGCTTCTGATCTAGAGGGGGGCCCCGCCCCACCCCTGGCCCTCTGGACAGGCCGGGAAGAGGCTGATTTTGACGGGTAGAGTCAAAGAAGTCTCGATGGGGCCCAACCCCAGGGTCCCGAGATGAAAAGTGTCAAACCCTTAAGTCTTAACGGACCGAGGGTCGCGAGTTGAAATAGTCTCCCTACTTTGATGAAGGAGCCGTTTGGCAAAATCAGAGACCAAGGAAGAGATTGAGCGGATCAAAGTTCGCAATTAACCAAGGAGGATAAAGGATGTTTTAACTGATTAGGATGTGGATTCTGAGAAAAAGACCGGCATCAAGTGCTTTGGCCTGAACATCGAAAGGATGGAGTTTCCATCAACTAAGGCGGGGAGCGGGAGCGGGGGCGGGGGTTGCGGCAGGTTGCGGCAGGTTGCGGAGGGTGGCAGGTTGGGGGCAGGGTAAGAGCCGGCATCCAGTTCAGGGCCAGAGAGCCTCTCTTGGAAGCGTGTTCCAGCCCCGCCCGCTCGGGTGCGCACCCCTCGGAGTGCCTTCTGAAGTTGGGGATCCCAGGGTCTCACCCTAGGTGCCTCCACTCCCTCCCTCATCCCCACGGTGATCTTCCCGCCACCCAAGGCCGCCTCGCAAAGGCGCGTCTCTAGGGCAGTTCTGAGGGACGGTCGGGAAGGGACAACTCGCTCGGGTCTTGTGGACCTGGTGGCCTCGGGGCACGTCCACTGTCCCGCGGACGCTTGTCCTTTGGTGTGGGCTCCTCTTTGGGCGAAAGCAAAGAGGAGATGACTTTCCGGGATACCTTAAAAGGGGCAGGTGACACTGGAAAGGGTGGAAAGGGTGGAACGGTGGTTTTTTTCAGAGGCCGGCACAAGGACAGCTCTTGCTGGAAAGAGAAAAAAGGTGACTCTTGCAGTTCCCTGCTGGTCTAGAGGCCAGGATTCGGCGCTCTCACCGTTGCATTCTGGGTTGGTTCCTGGTCAGGCAATATGGTCTTAAATTAACTTGCTATGTTTTGTGTTCATTGTGTTTTGCATTTTCTAAATGCTATGGTTCACTTTTCCGAAAACGGGGTAGAAATGGGGTTAAGGATTTATCAAAGATACATTCCAGGAAGTGGAACTGCTAAGTGAAAATAACGCTCCCATACACCACTTCTAGTCGTTTTTTTGGTGGAATCTTTAGGGTTCCCACTTTGCTGAGAGGTTGTTTTGTTTTTTTAAAATCATAAACGGGTACTGGATTTTATCAAATGATTTTTCTGCATCTATATGATCATGTGGTTTTTATTCATTTTGTTTGTATGGTGTATCACATTTATTGATTTGTGGATATCATGCCAACCTTGCATCCCTGGGATAAATCCCACTGATCATGTATTTTTAATGTATTGCTGAATCCCATTTGCTGATATTTTGTTGAGGATTTTTAGCATCTATGTTCATCAGGGATATTGGCCTATAATTTTCTTTCTTTGTAGAGTCTTTATCTGGTTTTGGAATTATGATAATGCTGGTCTCATAAAATGAGCTTGTGAGTCTTCCCTCCTCTTGAATTTTTTGGAATAGTGTTAGAAGGATAGGAGTTAGTTCTTTGAATGTTTGCTAAAATTCCCCTGTGAAGCTATCCAGTCCAGGCCTTTTGTTTGTTGGGAATTCTTTATCACTGCTTCAATTTCACTACTTGTAATCTGTCTATTCAGATTCTCTGATTCTTCCTGGTTCAGTTTGGGAAGATTGTATGTTTGTAGGAATTTATCCAGTTCTTCCAGATTGTCCGATTTGTTGGCATATAGTCATTTGTAATATTTTCTTACAATCCCATCTATTTCTGTGGAGTCAGTTGTAACTTCTCCGTCATGTCTGATTTTATTTATTTTGTTTCTCTCCTTTTCTTGATGAGTCTGGTTAAATGTTTGTCAGTCTTGTTTATCCTTTTAAAGAACCAGATCGAGATCTTTTGTATTGTTTTTTTTAGATTCTATTTCACTTAATTCTGCTCTGATCTTTATTATTTTCTCCCTTGTACTCACTTTGGACTTTATTTATAATTCTTTTTCAAATTCCTTTAAATGTAAAGTTAGATTATTTATTAGAGATTTTCCTTGTAGCAGGATATAAAATAAATATCCAGAAATCAGCTGCATTTTTATACACCAATAATGAACTATTAGAAAGGGAAGCTAAGAAAACAATCCCATTTGCAATTGTTCACAAAAGGAATAAATTTAACCAAGGATGTAAAAGCTCTGTACTTGGAAAATTAAAAGGCACTGAAGAAAGACAGTGAAGGAGATACAAATAAGTGGAAGCTTATAGATAGGAGGAATTAACATCATTAAAATATCCATACTACCCAAAGCAATGTATAGATTCAATGTAATTCCTATCAAGATACTAATGGTGTATTTCTCAGAACAAGAACAAATATTTCAAATATTTATATAGAACCACAAAAGACCCCAAATAGCACAGCAATCTTGAGAAAGAAGAATAAAGTTGGAAGAATCACACTACCAGATATCAAACTATACTACAAGGCCATAGTAATCAAGACAGCATGGTATTGGCATAAAAACAGACGTGTAGATCAATGGAACAGAATAGAGAGCCCAGAAATAAACCTGCACCTTTATAGCTGATTAATATTTGACAAGGGACACAAAAACAAACAATGGGGTAAGGGTAATCTATTCAATAAATGGTGTTGGGAAAATTGGACAGATATGTTCAAAAAATGAAGCTAGATCACCTTCTTACACCACACACAAAAATAAACTCAAAATGGATTAAAGACTTAAATGTTAGACTCAAAACTGTAAAAATCCTAGAAGGCAACTTAGGCAGTAAAATCTTGGACATTTCTCATAGCAGTATTTTCTCTCATATATCTCCTCATACAAGGGAAACAAAAGAAAAAGTAAACAAATGGGACTACATCAAACTAAAGAGTTTTTGCACAGCAAAGGAAACCATCAACAAAATGAAAAGACAACCCCCCGAATGGGAGAACATATCGGCCAATAATACATCAGACAATGGGTTAATATCCAAAATGAATAAAGAACTTATAAAAGTACCCCCCCAAAAATCCAATTAAAAAATGGGCAAAGGACCAGAATAGACACTTCTCCAAAGATGACATACAGATGGCCAATAGACATATGATAACCTGCTCAACATCCCTAATCATCAGAGAACTGCAAATTAAAACCACAGTGAGATTATCACTTCACACTGTCAGAATGACTATCATCAATAAACTAACAACGAATGTTGGCAGGGATGTGGAGAAAAAGGAACCCTCCTGCACTGTTGGTGGGAACGCCAATTGGTGCAAACACTGTGGAAAGCAGTATGGAGTTACCTCAAAAGATTAAAAATGGAACTGCCTTATGACTCAGCAATTCTGCTTCTGAGGATTTATCCAAAGTAACCAAAACACTAATTCAAACGAATGTATGTAGCCCGATGTTCATTGCAGTGTTACTCACAGTAGCCAAGATTTGGAAGCCCAAGTGTCCATCAGTAGATAAATGGATAAAAAAGCTGTGGTACCTTTACATAATGGAATATTGCTCAAATATAAAAAGAAGGAAATCTTACCCTTTGTGGCAGCATGGATGGACCTGGAGAGCATTATGCTAAGTGAAATAAGCCAGTCAGAGAAAGACAAGTGCCCTGTGATCTCACACATATGCGGAGTCTAATGCACAAAATGAATGAGCAGAGTAGAGACAGACTCAGATATATGAGAGCACGCTGACAGCTTTCGTTGGGGGCGTTGGGAGTCTGGGTTGGAGGGGTGGAGAGATTGAGTAAAAAGGAAAAAAGAGAAAAAACTCATGGACACGGACAACAGTGTGGTGAGTACTGAGGTCAGGGGGTGGAGGAGGGTATATAGGAAATAAATGGTGATGGAAGAAGACTTTACTTGGGGTGGTGAACACACAGTATGATGTACAGATGGTGTGTTGTGGAATTGTGCACCTGAAACCTGTATAATTATGTTCATCAGTATCACCCCAATAAATAAATAAATAATAAACAAACTTACAATAAAATGAGACTCCCATATATGATGGCTGCAGCCTTCTGAATCATTCAAATAGTTTCCACGAAGGAATGTTCAAACTTAATGCAAAATTTAATGCAGATTCATTGCCCTACTTGCTCAGTCATTTTAAATGTAACAGCCACACAGTACCCATGCTGACTCAACAGCATCTACCACCCCGACTGACCAGTACAGTGAAGTCATCACTGTTCGCACATGCGCATTCCAGCCCACTCTCCTTGGCTGCCAGGTTACATCAATGTTGTTCTTGTTTTGTTAACAATGGTTGGACTTTTTCTGGACATACCTCATATACCACATGCACACCAAAGATACATGTCCCAAACTTTGACTTCATCTCCCACCAACATTTAGAGCCAGCACAAAAAATTATCATTGATTTCCATATAATTTTAAACTTTATTTGCCATCAACTGAATTTATCATAGTCATCTTCTCCGTAGACTTTAAGTCCACAAGAGACAAACTGTAAGAACTGCCTAGTATTTCAGCGAACTTGAGTTCAGGACTCTTTTTCTGTTCTCTTCTGTTTTGGTGTTTAGGCTTTACTTCCAGGTAGAATTAGTCACAGACAAAATGTAAGGCTGGCCTTTATGCTTGCAGTGTTCTCACGGGCTCTAAGTATTGTGGATATGCAGGTGTTGCTTGTGTGGATCTTGGGAAGGAACATATCTGCCAAGAAGGACTCCTTGTGGTTGCTTAACCAGGCACAAATTCATAACTAGAGGCCAGCAGCCACTGTTTGCAGAGGCCTCTCCTGCACACTGCACATTGGGTAAAAGCCACCAACTGAGCTGCCAAACCTGCAGTTACTGCATACTTACCCAAACTGTATAAAGGAGTTCTTGGAATCCTGTTTTGACCAATGGGCTGAGACCTGCTTTGTCCAATCGGAACTGTGCAGCTTTATCCTCATTTGCATCTTTACTATCAAGGCTTTCACACTTTCTCAACACTTAATACCTAATGGAGGAGCAAACACTTCCCACCAAGAGTGATGCCCTGGGGCTGCCCTGCTATAGCAAGCTGTAGTTCTTCTCCTGCATCCTCGTGGGTAGACTGGTGCCTTAGGTGGCCTGTGAGAGTCTTGTGATCCCAAATGTTTAGTTGAAGCTAAGAAAACCCCCAAGTGGGCAAAATTCTTCCAAATTTTCATTTGTTTCATGAACACTGTAGATACCATTGTTTTATAGTCTTTCTGATAACTTCATTATTTCTGCTATTTTAAGGGTCAGTTTCTGTTGCTTGATTGTCTGCTGGTTCTCGTGCCCAAAGTCTAGTTTTTTGTACGTGTTCATTGAGTATATACTAGGCACCCCGGGGGCGTCTCTGCCCCTCGTCCTGCCACCATAACCTCCGCAATACACGTGCTGTGACCTTTTCAGCCTGTGCATACTCTGTGCAAGCTTCCCCTGCTGTGTCTTGAATGGTGCTAGTTTGTTGCCCTTACCCCGGGTATGGAAATCTATCACGCCGGCTTGGGCTTCAATTCTGCTGCCTCCGGCACTTCCCAACTTGTTTCTGGGAAAGAAACATAACCTCCCTTCTGCCCTGTGATCTGGCCAGATCCCCCTATAGCACTAATATCAGCAATTTGGGGTCCTCGCTTTTTGTAGGAATGTTCTGGTAGACTCCCTAACTTGCTCAGAATTTCGTGTTTTATTTCTGTCCCATTAACAACAGGAGGCTGTCACAGGTAATTTGTAAGATCAGGAAATGCCCTTATTAGGAAAAAGTGGTTTCCATTTGCGCTGATGTCTCTGGGTTCCAATTTTGTCTATACCTTAAACCTGGTAATTCTTTATTGTTTAGTCATCACATTGATGAGTTTAAGGATATGTTTTTCTATGTTTTATCCAACCTTTGTTTTCAGAAGGAGGGTTGATTTCAATGTCCTTGTCACTGTTACCAGAAATGAATTATCAACTTCTAAATATACTAAATACCTCAAGAAATATGCTTATATTTTACTGCTGTGGGTCTGACTTGAACCTAAGTTGCTGACACCACAGGACGGAGTACAAATCACAGTCCCACCACTGTGGAAACTGTCAAGTCACTACATATACAGATTTTACTGCAGGAAATTACTACAGAACCTGCTTTCCTCTGCCCGTCCACCCTGGGCCACAAGCTCAAAGGCTGCAGTCTCAAAAGCTAACACTGTTTCCTGTGGATCCCCCAACTGGCAACCTATTCGTGCTCAGGCCTTACTTAGAAAAAAGAATCAAGTCACATCATTTGAAATCAAACATTCATTATTTTTATTATGTCATTAAAAGCATGGTAGACAGAAGCACATGTATATAGAGATTTAAATAAACAGAAGCTGGGTCAGCACGGGAAAGTGGCTCTGTTGTCGAAAGAGTCTAGAGCACAAAAGTGTAAGGTTTCCTTAGGATTTCAGGGAAGTGGTGGGAAAATTCTCCACCATTTTTTATCCTAGAGATGGTTTTGGTGGTTGCTGCGACCCTATAGTGGGATAATCCTGGGATTCTTTCCAACTGCCAGGATGTCTAGACTGAGAGACCCCAGAAGGGAATTTCTAGCACTCCGGGACGTCCTGAAGCCCCCATAATGGGGCCATACATGATCTAATGTTGAATCTGGGACTGGCCATTGCAAATGTTTCCTATTTGAATGGTCATCTCATTTTCTGCTTCAAAATGATATCCAGAAATTATGGCTTAGGGTCACATTCTCAATTTTTAAGTGGAAAACAGTCTCCAAAAACATCAGACACGACAAAATACTTCCCAGATGACAATGAAGTATATATATGGATTGGGAATCAGGAAGATGAGTGTTCTTTCAGGAGACAGAGCAATTGATAGGCAATGGAAATTATGCCATCCAGCCCTCGTGGCCTCTGTAAGAGGGGAAATCCTTGCCTTACACAACCAGTTGAAAAATAAGTTTTGGTCTTGCTCAGTTCCCTTCTGACCCATACCCTTGTTATGGGAGAAATTCCCAGAAACTCAGTTCTCGCCTATGCAGTAAATTACAGAGCAGGGAATCCATTAGTGTGCAAGTAGGGTTTATTGGTGATCCGTTTTCATGGAAGAGAATGGCCTAACTAAGGTGGGAGAGGAGGAATGAAAGGCATAGGCAAAGCAGGGTAAGGGAGGTGAAAGTAAGGCCAGCCAAAGGCTGGGGTGGCAAGCACATGCGTAGCTAGAGGCCAGGTGGCCTGAGGTGGGGCTGCCCCAGAGCCAAGAGCAAGAGTCCTTTGTTCTGAGGACTTACAGAGTTGGCAGGGTGGGGTGAAGAAGTTACATATTGATTGACAGGTAAAGATGGTGCCAACTTTCCTGGGGGAATATCAATACCCAAACTTAGGTATGTGTGGGGGTCTATTAGCCCAAATCCTTATCTTGCTCCAGACCCCATTTGTTCATCTTATTGTAAAACAGATATGTGACAGGAGGCAGTTAATTAAAGTTGGGGCAGTTACCCAAAGTTATTTATAGGCTCTCTCTGTAAGCATCAGGAACTCCCTCATAAAACAGATAGTGACCAGAGGTAGGCAATTAACCAAAGCTGTTTTATGGGCTTCTTCCTTTGGGCACCGTGGACCCTCTCCCACCTTCCAGGCCTTGGGATGAAAGCAGGGTTTCAAGGCTTTCCTTCCCAGGTAGTGGAAACACTACATAGAATTTCAAGGACCGCCCTCCTCCCGTGCTAACATGGTGTTTCCTGTGATGTCAGAACACCTGGCAGTATTATCGGACCAGGCTCAGGCCTGCTGAGTTAGTGGGTGAGACACGTCTCCCTCCTCCTCCCTGCCTGGGTTCACTATCTATCCTACCTAAAACCCTCTTGAAATTTTGAAAACATTTTACTCTTTTTCTGTTTGTGTCTCAGTGCATGTGATTTCTTTTGATCTATCAAGTTCATTTTTTAGGTAAAAATTTGTCAAATACCGCCAATTTCATATGGTTCAATGTAATATATTAACCTAATGGGCAAAATTCAAAGTTGCTTATATGCTACTAAATAACATTTTTTTAAAGGCTTTACCAATTTACCCCTATTGACAGTGTATAAAAATATCCAGTTTCTTTTTTTCTTTCCAACTTGATGTTATCAATAATTTTTATAACCTGAGGAGGCAGTTAGGGGAACCCCTGATGCATAGTTGGTCAACCCGAAGCACAGGTGACAACTTGGCCTGGCGACTGGCCTCTGCAATGGGGGGCAGTCATGTGGGACTGTACCCTAATCTGCGGGCTCTGCCCTCACTCTGGGTCATTAGTATCAGAATTACTTGATGTGAGGGGAACCCTCATCCCCATATATCTGGTGTTAAAAATACTATGAGAAAAGGAAACAATTTTTTAAAAATCTATATAAAAAAAACTACCCTTAAACTCACTTAGCTTGTGAAAATGAGGGTCCCGCACATATGATACAGGAAATGGCCTTTCCCCACCTGAGTTTTCTAAACTGAGCCAAAAGTCCTCTGTTTGAGCTGGGATCACCATATTCCTAACCAAAGCAGGGAGAGTAATGATAGGTAGGGTCTCTGGAAATCCGTAAACTCCCAGACCTCCGATCTCATCTGTTTCATTGAGCCTCATGGACCACAGCTTTTGAAACTGTAGAGACGGGGCTAGAGTCTGGGCCATGCTATCGACTGCAGTGTCTCTGAGATCAAAAGAACCAAGACTTGGATGTAGAAGTGAGTTGTGGAATGGGGAAAAAATATGATTGTGACATTAGGATCCGTCGCAATCCTCCCTGGGTTAGCATCCTAGTCAAGCCGTTGTGACTCAGCAGTGACACAGACACAGCCCCCTTCCTTCCTTCTGAGACATGTTCAACAGGAAATCCCGACAAGAACATGACTGAGCCTGTGTTACAGCATCTTCATGAAGTCAGGTGAGAAGAAGGAGGGCCGGAGGACCCGGTCTGGAATGCTGTCTTGACCAGAGGCTTTATTGAAGTCTACCCTAATATCTTAAATTATAGTTGTACAGAGAAGTTCTTTTGACTACAAGAAGCCTCTGCTCACCCTCGGCAAAGTCAGAAGATAATACACCAATCACTACCCTTTCCCAATGTGAAGCCACCATGAATACATAAATGACTTATTTCTTGACTCTTACCACACCTCTTTCGCAAAGAATTGATGTTCCCCGGAAAGAATCTGGCTTTGCCTAAATTTCAGCTGTCTCCCCTTCCACGTGATAAAGCTGCTAATTGCCTGAGAAAAGATTCCCAAGTTACAGTGCAGAGGAAAGCATACTTTGGGTCAATTAGCCATAATTCCCTTTTGGTCAAATCTTAATAATTATTATATCACTATTGCAGAAAACAAGACCTGGAACTAGTTTGTGTCTCTTGGCACCATTTATTAACTTTTTGACTACAATCAAGTTACTTGACCTCTTTTAGCTTTCTTTCTCAGGCACGAACCTGAGTCAGATGTTCTCAGCGAGGTAAAACGGTGGAGTGGCCCAGCCTTGTTTAGATGGGTGAATCTACTTAAGTTTCTGTTACTCCGCCTTTCCAGTAAGTTTCGTTTCACTTCCTGCTAAGATCAGCCTAGAGGCTATTGCGGGAAGAGAAATTAAGTTGTGGTGGCGTGAACAAGTTAAACTGCGAGTCAACTTCGACCTCACCCGTGTGGACTGGATGCAGCCCTAGGAAACACAGACATTGTGCAGACCTTTTCAAGGATGAAGACCACATATGTGCTTCTTATGATCCCCAGCAGTGCAATATTTTCATTCAAATAACTTCTCCCATGACAAAACATTGCTGAGTCCATCAATCCACAGCTAGCCATCCCTAGGAGTTCCGTGAGCTGAGAGCTTTTTGAGGTTCAGAAAAACTCGTCTGCCTCCCTCAGACCTCGATCACAGAGTGAAGGTGACTTGTTGTCTGGACTGCTGGGGGACTGTAGGCAGAAGCATTAGCTGACTCACTAGACTGGAAGCTTCCAGCTGAGATGGTATTACATTGTAAAATGCTCTTCAACCTGCCCATTGTACTTACAGCAACATTTCCTTCCCGGTGTTCCAATATGCCTCCTCTCATCGGTTATTCTGAGGAAAATATCACCACCGTCATTCATCATCAATTCCTCAGAATATCGAGGGACAGAACTACATCACCAATAGTAAAGTTCTTAGAGAAATTCTGGGTTGTGTTATCATAAAAGAGGTTAGTCAGCATCTTCATGGATAGATTTGCCATAAGCTGAAATAGTTTGAGGGAACAGGCGATAAGATAGAGCCACAGAAGACAATCTGTACATTAGGACTGCACAGCCGTGACCTTTCGGTAATATTCTGTCGCTGCTACCTAGAGCATGAAATCGGTGAAAGGACTCTTGTCTAAAGATTTCATCTTGGTGGTTATCTTTATAATTTCTTATATAAAACATAAGAGATACATTTTTAGGACAATCACCAAGAAGAGAAATAATGTGTAAAAATTTCAAACCATGAGAAGAGGGAAATGGAAAGAGAAAAGTAGCAAATAATAGAAAAAACTTAATGAAAAAGTCAAGGAAATTTAAAACATTTATCAATAACCAATAATAGAAACATTATGAATCCAAAATTATGGGATATGGTTAAAATAGTAATTAGAATAAAGAAGAAATTCTTACATTAAAGGTGATGAAAGGCTAAAATTGATAACCCCAGCATGAAACTTAAGAAAAAGGACAGAATAAATACAAAGAAAGGAGAAGGAAGATAAAAAGATAAGAGTAAAAAAATTAAAATATAAAAAACAAGGTACAATATATATAATTTATAAAGTTTAGTGTCAGTTCTTTGAAACCACTAATAGCATCGCCAAATTCTGGTGAAATTTATGATAAATATAAATGCAGAAATATTAACTACTAAACACTGACAAGCCAAATCCACCAACATCTAAAAATTTGTAATAAATCATGATAAAGTTAGATTTACTCAGAAATGTAAGAATTTTTTAACAGCAGAAAAATCCATAAATATAATTAGCCACATGATAAATTTAAGGAGGAAAATTACCTTCTCAATTTATCGAGAAAAACCATTCAGTAAAATTTAATACCCATTTATGATTTAGCAAATTAAGATGTACAGTATCATTTCCTGAAAAACTATATCTACCAAAATCCTACAGAAAATAGTCATGTATGGACCAAAAAGGAAGAAATAAAGCTCTATAGCAGTTGAAGATAATATGAACAGCCACAAAAAAGGCACAAGAGAATCTGCAAATAAATAACCTGAAAAAAATTTAAACTGTCTGCATATAAAATCATTGTCCCCTAAATCAACTGTATTTCCATTATACCAGAAGCAGTTAGAAAATGTGATTTAAAATTACCATTTGAATTAGCAGAGACTTACACAGACACACACACACACACACACAGGCACCCTGAAGAAATCCCACAAGATCTGTCCAAGACAAACATGGAGAAAACTATGCAACTTATGAACGCTACTAAAGGAACACTGAAAGATTGAGTAGATACACCAAAAAACTCAGTGTCATAAAGGTACAAATCCTCCTCAAATTAATTTACATATTTAATGTAATTCTAACTTAAAGCCCAATCATTATTTAAAAATCAGCAGAAACACAAGAATAACACTCCTGAAGATGGATAAGTTAGGGAGATGTGCACTACCACATGTTAAGATGTCCTATCAAGCCTGTCCACAAAAGGTCACTGCCACCAGTCCATTGCCAGCAGGAGTCCCTGGCTTAGCGTGCAATAAAAGTAGAGACTTTATTCAGGTGAACAGTTTGCAAACCCAGGAGGCAGGCAGCTTCTGGTGCAAACCTAAGACAAAGGGAGTTCTAGTTATATAAAGTGCCCACCTTGGTCTCCCGTTTGTCCATTTTTATGTAAATAATGAATCCAAATTTGTACAGTTTGATTTGTTCAAATAACATTGTCCTGATTAGTCAGAATCAGGGAGTCCTGAGTGGTCCTTATGGAGATACTCTCATTGGTTGCTAACAATGCAAATGAGGACATAGCTCATTGGACTGGATAGGTCTCAGCCCATTGGTTAAATTATGATTTTAGGAATTCCTTTAAAAGGCATTGCTCAGACTACATGAATGCAGAGCAGAAGGCTTAGCAGCCCAGCCGGTGGCTTTCCCCTGAAGAAGCCCTGTGCAAACAATACGCTGCTAGGCTCTAAAGTTGGGCCCAGTTAACCAAAGTCGTCCTTGTTGACAGCTATATTCCTCCTGTAGGGTCAACAAGCTGTAGTGTCAACACAATGTGGTACTGACACAGGACAAGACAACTGCAAATGAAACAGCATAGACTCTAGGGAAGAACCACATGTATAAGATAACAGTTTATGATCGAATCGGCAGTTCACGTCAGGAATGGCTTAAGTTTTTTAATGGTGCTGGGACAATTGGTTATACCTAAGGAGGAAAAGAAGATGGATACCTGCCTCATACCATATAGAGATATTATTTAAAGGTAGATTTAAGACTTTGGATACAATAAACACCAGTAAACCATGGAAGCACAGATACAGTCAGTTGTCTCCATACTCATGAGTTCTAGCCTAGGTTACCAAAGGAAGACAAAAACCCTCAGTCCCCTTAGCCAGTGCCTGCCCCTTCTACTGACCCTCTCTAAGCCCAGTTTACCCCAAAGGAGCAGAGCTGTTAAGAGCCACATGTTATCCCCAAGGTGATGGCACCAGTGACATCTGTAACATGCAAGACATGGAAGAGAATCTGCTGAGGCATCTGGAGCCAAGATTAGGAAAGAGGAAGGAAGTTGCCTCTTCTGATCATGTTCATGCTGTGCCTTTTCTGGGAAATGCATCCAGAATTCTCAAAGCATGCTCTCCCCTTTCTCATCCTCCTCAGCCTGCCTCCCCCAGTGAGAAACTCTGGCTTTGGGGTTTATGAAATTCTACAAATCCAAGGGAAGGGCTAATGGTTTTTTTGGGGGGGATATATTTATTGATTATGCTATTACAGTTGTCCCATTTCCTCCCCTTCACTCCACTCCATCCTGCACACCCCCTCCCTCCCACATTCCCCCCCTATAGTTCATGTCCATGGGTCATACTTATAAGTTCTTTAGCTTCTACATTTCCTACACTAATCTTACCCTCCCCCTGTCTATTCTCCACCTATCATTTATGCTATTTATTCTCTGTACCTTTCCCCCCTCTCTCCCCCTCCCAATCCCCTATTGATAACCCTCCATGTGATCTCCATTTCTGTGGTTCTGTTTCTGTTCTAGTTGTTTGCTTAGTTTTCTTTTGTTTTGGTTTTAGGTGTGGTTGTTAATAACTGTGAGTTTGCTGTCATTTTTACTGTTCATATTTTTGATCTTCTTTTTCTTAGGTAACTCCCTTTAACATTTCATATAATAAGGGCTTGGTGATGATGAACTCCTTGAACTTGACCTTATCTGAGAAGCACTTTATCTTCCCTTCCATTCTAAATGATAGCTTTGCTGGATACAGTAATCTTGGATGTAGGCCCTTGCCTTTCATGAGTTGGAATACTTCTTGCCAGTCCCTTCTTGCCTATAAGGTCTCTTTGGAGAAATCAGCTGACAGCTTTATGGGAACCCCTTTGTAGGTAACTGTGTCCTTTTCTCTTGCTGCTTCTGAGATTCTCTCCTTATGTTTCATCTTGGGTAATGGAATTATGATGTGCCTTGGTGTGTTCCTCCTTGGGTCCAGCTTCTTTGGGACTCTCTGAGCTTCCTGGACTTCCTGGAAGTCTATTTCCTTTGCCAGACTGGGGAAGTTCTCCTTCATTATTTGTTCAAATAAGTTTTCAATTTTTTGTTCTTCCTCTTCTCCTTCTGGCACCCCTATAATTCGGATGTTGGAATGTTTCAAGATGTCCTGGAGTTTCCTAAGCCTCTCCTCATTTTTCCGAATTCTTGTTTCTTCATTCTTTTCTGGTTGGATGTTTCTTTCTTCCTTTTGGTCCACACTATTGATTTGAGTCCCAGTTTCCTTCACATCACTATTGGTTCCCTGTACATTTTCCTTTGTTTCTCTTAGCATAGGCTTCATTTTTTCATCTAGTTTTCGAACAAATTCAACCAGTTCTGTGAGCGTCTTGATAACCAGTGTTTTGAACTGTGCATCCAATAGGTTGTCTATCTCTTCCTTGCTTAGTTGTATTTTTCCTGGAGCTTTGAAGTGTTCTGTCATTTGGGCCTTTTTTTTTTTTTTTTGTCTTGGTGCTTCTGTTACTTTTAAAGGGGCAGAGCCTTAGGTGTTCCCTGGGGCGGGGTAACGCTGGTCTGGTCGCTGCCTGTGATGCTGAGCTGTGACGCTATACGTGGGGGAGGGGCTGAGAGGGAGCAATGGTGCCCGCTCCACTCTCCACCGGATTTCAGCCACTCCCTCCGCCACCCACAATCAAATTGGGCCCCTCTGGGGCTGCTTCCCTAGGGAAGGGCTAATGTTTTATGACATTCTCTTCTGAATATTCCCCCTCTACCAACTATGTTTCTTGGGACTAGAATATGGCAAATCCCCATTTTAAAAACTGGTTCAAAGCCTGGCTAATCCCTCTAAAACTGGATCAATTGAAACCACATTATTTATTCTCCATCAGCCTCTATGAGACATGTGAGCAGTTACTCATCTATAAGAGCTCCTCTAATACATGCTAGCCTCTGTTCCTCTGGGAACACATGCAAAATCAGCTTCCCATTTTCATTAAAAAAAAAAAAATCTTCCTGAAAGACATTCTGAATTTGGAGGTGTTTATCTTGTGTGATATGTACTGTTCTGAAAACCATTACTGAGTATTTTTTTTTATATTTTATTTTTGTCATTTCAGGTAAGAAAATAAATCCAATCTCTGCTACTCCATCTTTGCTGGAAATCTGGTCTGTTATTAGTAATATTTTAGTCCTTAAGTGGTGAGTTCATAACTGTTCACTTGCTTATTGTGAATCATAACCATATACGCATGTATTTTACATTCTTTTATTTGCATAAAATATTACATAACTCTTTTAAAGTTCTGAAAAAGAAATAAAGATTCTTTTTCTTCCCCTGGGGTAGAACAAGAGCAAAAGAGGTAGGAAGAGTTTGTGGTCAACCTCCTGCCTTCTCTACCTTCCTGACTCCTTCCTCTACCCCTATAGTCGCAACCCATCGTGACCACCTGTCTACTGCCCATGTTACCATGGCTCTGAAGGTGTTTTCTGATACACCAAGATGCTGGAGGGAAGAGGTCCTAGCTTAGGGAAAAGGAAAGATCTGAACTTTCATACCGTAAGATCCAACACGCCACTGTGGTCTCCTCTTACAGTATGGGACCATATGAAGGCCTTTCAGAATAGTGCTGACTCACACTCAGTAAAAGTTAAGGGAGGGGTTTATGTGAAGAGCTTGAGTAACAGAACAGACTATGATTATAATGATTTGATTTAAAGAGCTCAGAAAGAAATCTCAAGGACACACAAGAAAATTAGTCAAAGGGCTTGACGCATGTATTTTTGATGACAAAGTGGGATGGGGAAGAGGAAATGGACAAGGGCATCCAAAGTTAAAATAATCTATAAAAGACAAATTATAACACTACCATAAATTAACTGTAAAGACTAGATGAAAAAAATGTAAAGTCGTAGATGAGGATTAATTTTTTTAATTCGATGGATTCACTTTGAGGATGCAAGAACTGGAGAAAGATTTGATAGATCAAGAAGTAAGAATAAGAATAAAAAAATAAATTTCATTTCTAATGGAAATTCAAAATTGAACCAATGAGGGACTTTTTATCATGAATGGTAGTTGAAGAAAAACTTCAGGTAAAGTTTATCTGAATCTCCTGAAAAAGACTTCCAGCATTAGCAAGTATAAAAAGGTAGTATATTGCAGCTATTCAAGGAATGGTCTATAGCATACAAAACATATTAGGGAAACATTGTGCTATAGACACATATATACAATTATTTACCTAAAATTTAGTTGGTACATTTTAATAGTTCCTAAAACATATGGCTGTTAAAGAAGGAATGAATAGGGAATAAAGGGTTATTGACTGCTTTTTTACTTATAACCAGTGAAAAAATAAAATAATTTTTGTCAATTCTTAATGAGATGTAAGTTCTTTTACCTTTTTAAAATATATCAAGTAATTATTCACAAATTATTATTAATTGTAAGAAGAAAATTATTTTAGTTAAAATAGGCAAATAAGACCAAAGTCTATGAGAAAAGTGTATTTGTGAAATGATTTTCAATATATGAATCCTATGAGGATGATGGTATTATAAAATATCATCAATATATGGAAGTATATATGTCACATGTAGATATGAATTCTCCTGATAGTCCTTATGGGCATCAGGATTTTCATTGCCATTAAATACTAGTGACTACTCTGCCTTAGTTAAATGTTTGTTCAATTATCTCCTGGTTCATTTTACATGGGTACACGATTCTTCAACATTTGGAAACTACAGGTTCTTATCAGAAAAGAAGTATTTCACCTTTCCTTCACTTCTCTTCCACAGCAATACTCATTTCCCCATGTTTCCCTGGTCGGTGAAACATATTTACTCATTTTCAAACAAGCAGCTATTTTACTACAAAGTAGAAATGGTTAAGGGACGGGATGGGTACTATTATACACTATTTGTGAGAGTGTAAAGGAAATCAAACTGTCTGGTTTTCGATTCTGCTTTCACTTTTTATAATCTCAGACAAGTTACCAAATTTCTCTTTGACTAGTTCCTCATTTGTAAAATAAACATCACAATAGTGTCTACTCATAATTTATTGGAGGATTAAGTGATAAAATACATATCAAGCATATTTGCCTGACACAAAATAAACATTCTCCAAACACGTGCAGTGATGATGATAACGATGACAGACGTCTGACAGCATCCATCCAAAGAAACGTATTTATTTCCTTTGACTGAGTGATGCTGACTCTTGAAAGTGTCCTACAGAAATAAGTCAAGCGTTTAGAACTAGGGACAAGAGTATTCATTGCAGTGCTGGTCGTAACAGTAAAATATTAGAAATGACCTGCATGGCTCTGAAGAAATGTTGATAAAATAAATTGTGATGCATCTGTACAGTGGAAAAGTTTGAGGACCAAACAGTATAATAGTCATAAATACAGAATTAAAATGTAAATTTCAAGCAGCTGAGGCTTCTCTCTCTCTCAGAACATCCCGAGTTCTTCCTCACCCCTTTTCCTTGCTTTGCACTTGTATCAGTCAGCTATTGCTCTATAAAAATGTCCACGTCTCAGTGGTACACAGCAGTAAGCATTTATTTCTCACTTGAAGATTGCAGGATGGCTGGGGCAGTTCTACCTCGGGCTACCGTGGCTAGGACATCTCTGCCTCACCGCAGCCAGAGCGTGTTCTTGTCTTCACAGTCAGGAAAACCGGAGAGGATGCAAGATTATATGGAAAGCTTCCTGAAGTCTAGGTTGGACTTAGCACAATGCTGTTCCCACCCATATTTCATTGGTTTCATTGGCCAATGAAAGTCACGTGGCTGAACCAAAGCCCAGGCTCAGGCAAGTGCCCGCAGCCTCCCGTGAGGCTGTGCGGATAGGGTAGATTCAAGGTGGGGTGAGAAATTGGGACCATCAAGTCAGTCTGCAATGTTATTTGTCATTTTTAATTATCTTGTCAGTGAGATTGCTACCTAAGTCCCTTTTGCTCCCACTGAACTCATCCTAGTTTCTGCTTAGTTTTTCTCTCTTAACAGAATAACTAAAAAAAAATCTCTTTATACTTGAACAACTCTGCCTCCTGAAACAACTCATTTTGGTGGCACAGAGCTTCCCATCTACACTCTGATTCTCCCTTCTTACAGGTATTTCCACTCATATATATGAGTTACTTTTCTTCTCTAGAATTTACATTAAATATTTAATTTCCTTGAACTTAGCCAAGATAAACACCCCAAATTCAGAATGTCTTTCAGGAAGATGACCTTTTTTTTTTTTTAATGAAAATGGGAAGCCCATCTCACATGTGTTCCCAGAGGAACAGAGGCTAGTGTGTATTAGAGGAGCTCTTATAGATGAGTAACTGCTCACATGTCTCATAGAGGCTGATGGAGAATGATCTGGTTTCAATTGATCCAGTTTTGGAGGGATTAGCCAGGCTTTGAACCAGTTTTTAAAATGGGGATTTGCCATATTCTAGTCCCAAGAAACATAGTTGGTAGAGGGGGAATATTCAGAAGAGAATGTCATAAACCATTAGCCCTTCCCTTGGATTTGTAGAATTTCATAAACCCCAAAGCCAGAGTTTCTCACTGGAGGAGGCAGGCTGAGGAGGATGAGAAAGGGGAGAGCATGCTTTGAGAATTCTGGATGCATTTCCCAGAACAAGGCACAGTACGAACATGATCAGAAGAGGCAACTTCCTTCCTCTTTCCTAATCTTGGCTCCAGATGCCTCAGCAGATTCTCTTCCATGTCTTGCATGTTACAGATGTCACTGGTGCCATCACCTTGGGGATAACATGTGGCTCTTAACAGCTCTGCTCCTTTGGGGTAAGTTGGGCTTAGAGAGGGTCAGTAGAAGGGGCAGGCACTGGCTAAGGGGACTGAGGGTTTTTGTCTTCCTTTGGTAACCCAGGCTAGAACTCTTGAGTGTGGAGATAACTGACTGTATCTGTGCTTCTATGGTTTACTGGTGTTTATTGTATCAAAAGGATGGGAAGGGAAACTCTGAGGCAACATTAAGCCTGGGAGCATCATGTCATAATGAAGTCCCGTTAATCACCACCTGTAGGTTCTTCAGTACCATTGGTACCTGATTTGGGGAAAGGAAGTAGAGAGAAACTAAAGAGACCCAAGCTGGCCCCTTAAAGTCTGTATTAATTCTGTCTCCATAATTCTCCCTCTCTTTTTTTCTTCCACGGACGATCTGATGATGTCTCTATTGTTTGGTTGCTTACAGTTCCAGTTGATGGGCAAACAGGTGAGCAATGTCTAACTCAACTTCTCTTCCTCTGGCACACTCCTGCTTCCAAAAGCTAGGTTTCATTATCCTAAAGAAGACAGTATGGGGAGCTGGTAGAAAGGGGAAAGATTTGTAAATGATATGAAGTCCCCTATATTCAGAATACGATTTGGACAAAATCCTGGTTTTTAAGGGTTCTAAGATTCTCTAAATGAGTTCCAACCTCTGCCCTTAGTGCCTGTATAGCAAGAAAGGGCCAGGATTGTGAACCTGCACAAGTAGCTCTCCTGGGTTTTCTGGTATCCTCCACACTAGTCCCCTTAACAAGAAAGCTGAGTATTTTTTTTTCTCCTCTGAGAGAATCAAGCAGACACTGGACAGTTAGAAAGTGAGGGGTTTGAATCTTGACTTCCAGTGCAGATGCTAATTAAGGCTTGAGCTGAGCCCTCAGAGATAATATAGCAAATTGACTTCAACCTAGTTGCACCAGTTTAAAACCCTGTTTCATTGGTTACCCTGTTTCACTGGGGGGTTTTGGAACCTCAAATCGGCAACACCCAGATTTCACAACATGAACAGAGGCCTCTGTAGCCGGGTCCAGACATCCTTCATGGCTAGATTTGTAGGTTCTCACTTGCTTATTTTTCGATCTAATCTAAATATACATTTTTCCCCTAGTGCTATCTACAAAACCTCCCTAATTGTTCAGAGCCTTTCCTTTTATGACACTTGTTTTTGTTTCTGTTTTCCCTCCAAGCAGACCTTGCAAAGTCAGTGCTCACCTTGCGGCCTCCGTGGGTCAGTGTATTTTCAGAGGAAAATGTAACATTATGGTGTGAGGGAGCCCACCTGCCTGGGGACTACTCTACACAGTGGATTCTCAATGGGACAGCCATTCAGACCTTGACCCCCAGCTACAGCATCATTGCTGCCAGTGTCAATGACATTGGGGAATACAGGTGCCAGATAGGTTTCTTGCTGCCAAGTGACCCCATACAGCTGGAAGTCCACAGAGGTAAGTATGGCATGGAGAGGAGGGCTGGAGTTCACAAGGTCTTCCTTTGCGTTTTCTCCTTTCTGGGTGTCAGGTGTGTGTGTGTGTGTGTGTGTGTGTGTGAGAGAGAGTGTGAGTATATTGATTTGTCTGAGTATGAGTCTCAGCTCTGTGCACCTACCAGGTCAATAAAGTGAAGATAATCAAAAGATCACATCAGAGTCCTCAAACTGTGCCCCCAAACACTCAACTGGGGCAGGTGTGAGTAGGGTATCTAGAGTAAAACTCAGACCCTAGGAGTTTGTCATTTGAAGTTATCTAGCTTGTTTAAAAATTATACCTGCCCGTAGTAAATAATACAAATTTGGAGAAATGGACAATGATGAATAATAAAGTCTCCCTCCCATCCCAAACACCTAGCCCTGCAGACAGCTTCCACGGAAACAAAACTCTTAATAACATAAACTTTAAAAAAAGTGGTCGGTAGAATATTCTATATACTATCCTACACCTTTTATCACTTAAAATACTTTGAAGATCTGTTTATATTAATAGAGATCTACCTCATACTTTCAAATGTCTGCCTTGTGGCTGTGCTATAATTGATTTAACCATTATCGCTAAGCTTCTAGTGCGTTTCCAAGCTTTGCTTTTACAAGCACTGCTGCGATAAACATCTTTGCACATATTATCTGGGGCACATCTCATGGTATATCTGTAGGATAATATTCCGGATATGGAATTACTGTGAAACTTTATTTTACTTATTATTTTAAAAATTTATTATTTTATTTTCTTTATAATTTAATTAATTGATTTTATTTATTTTATTTTTATTTTGTTATTTTATTTTTTATTTCATTTCTTTTCTTTCATTCCATTTATTTATTTTATCTATTATTTTATTTAATTTTATTATTTCATTTCAATTATTTATTTAATCTATTTATTTTATTATCTTATTTATTATTTATTTTATTTATTTCATTTCATACTTTTATTTTATTTTATGTATTTATTTTGTTTCACTTATTTAATTATTTTATTTATTTTATTTTATTAATTTTATTCTTTTATTTTATTTTATTATCATTTTAAACTTTGATGAATAGAAGCAGAAAAGTAGCCTACCATCTACTTAAATCTGTAAAAGGTTTCTACATCAAGAGATGGAGACTGCAATACTCTTTAGGGCAAAATGTCTCATTATTCAGGACAAATCATTCAAATGGATTATTTAGTTATTCGAAAGCATTAAGCTAAAACTTCCATGTAATTGACAATGCAAAGGTGAATCCGTCCTGGAGGCAGAATTAGATTTATGTGGACTAGATTGCTTTTGGAAGAAATGTGTTTTAGCTAAGGAAATGTCAAGAATGTCAGGGAAAATGCTGGCTTTATCCTGTGTCTGTTAGGACTCTGGGATTCAATTCCTATGTTAGAGAGATGAGGGGAGCTGACAACTCTTTTAGCACAAGACTGTGTGTGGTTTGAGCAGTTCCAATTGGATGAGGCAGGTCTGAGCCCATTGGTTGAAAGCTGATTCCAGGACCTCCTTCATAAGGGTTGGCTTAGCCAGCAGGAACACAGTGCAGGAAGCTGGCATTCAGTCTGTGGCTTTCCCCTGAAATGCAAGTGCAGGAACGGCCCCTGAAGCAATGGCTGCTAGAGTCTGATTATAAATTTGAGCCCAACTAACCCTAAGGAGTCCTTCTTGGTAGGTATATTCTTTCCCAAGTCAACAATTATATATTTTCACATGATATTTTAATGTGAATTTTTATTGAAGTATAACATACAACAAACCTTAAGTACACATTCACAAAGTAAATTGCACCCAGATAAATACATGTTTCCAGAATCGCAGAATCTCCCTCCAGCCCTTTTCTAGTCAGTACATCAACACTGACTTCCAACACCATATGTTTTCATCTGTTTTTAAACTTCATATACATGGACATAGTACAGTATAGTATGTGCTCTTTGTGTCTGGCTTCCTTTACTCACATCGATTGTAAGATTCACAGACGTTGTAAAGTTGCCATTAGTTCCCATCACTGTATAGTACTGTGGGCACTAGCACTGTGGGCATTCCTGTACATGTCTGTAGGTGCACGTATCTGTTGGAATTGCCTAGGAGTGGAATTGCTGGGTCACAAAATACGTCTGTATTCAGCCTTAGTTTTCCATGGCGGTCAGCACCCCCATCACACGCTCAGTGTGAGAGTCGTGATGGTCCCTCAGCAACGGTGGGCGTTTCCTGTATTTTTCGCTGTAGCCAATCGGAGGCATGTGCAGGAGCATCACACTACAGTTTTAATTTGCATTTCCCTCATGATTAATGATATTGAGTATTTTTTACACTTATTATTTACTTGGATATCCTCTTTTGTAAAGTACCTGCCTAGGTTTTTTGCCAGTTTTTTAAAATTGTTATCTGTCTCTTCCATATTGACTTGTGGGAGCTCTTTACACATCATGGACATGAGTGCTTGTTCAAGTGCAGTAAACATCTTCTACTCTGCGGCCTGCCTTGTTGCTGTCTGAGTATGTTGTTTTGTTTTTCAATGAGCAAAAGTTTTTAATTTCACTACATCAAGTTTTTTGGTTGATGTTCTCTGTGCTGTATTTAAAGATGCTCGCCACCGTAGTCAGCAGTGGAGGATTCCATAGCAGTTACACTAGGTCCCAGTCACTTCAGTTAGTCTGTCTGTGCTGAGGCCAAGAAAACACAGCTGGTCCATGGACCCAAGTCCTCATCCTGTGTTTTCAAATGAGTGTCTCTACCCTACTCTAAGGTGATAAAGATAGGGAGAACGATTTTTGAGTAGAAAATTGGTATCTGCTAAAAACCACATCCCCCAATTTTTGATATGCAATACTTTCATTATCTTCTAAGGCTAAATATTTTAAATTTTATTTATAAATTTCTTTCTTTCTTTTACTCATGGTTTATTTGGAAGTATTTTTGGAGGGTGGTGTTTTCCTTGTCATTGATTTCTACTTTCATGGCATTGTGGTCCGAGTTTCTGTTAAATATGATACGGTTCCCTGATATTTGTGGAAAACTGCTTTGTGGTCTGGTGTGTGTTCAATGTGTAGAACTGTCACATGTGTGTTTGGAAAGTGTGTGAATTTTCTCTGAGGTACAGCATTCTATGTAAATTCATGAAACTAAGTCTACTAATTGTGTCATTCAAATATTTTATATCCTGACTAGTATTTTGGATGGTTTCTGGTGGAGGTTTGTGAAAACTCCCACTATGTTTGTGGACGTGCTTGGGCAGTGCAGTCTTTGAGCACCTCTTGGCTGAGAACAGGAATAGGGAGGAAAGAGCGCAGCATCCAAGACCGAAGACCACGCTATGTATGGCACTGCAATGCCTGCCTTCCGCCCTTAAGTGAGTTCGAGAGGGGGAAGAAGCATTATGGTCTCTTCTCCACTTCTGTCCTTTAAGAACCTCATGCTCATTTAGCCAAACCAACTGCCCAGGGAAGGAAAAAAAGGGATTTTTGGTTATGTGTAGAGGTGGCCATCCAAAGTGAGGGCCCATTTGACTTGGAGCTTATTGTTACCAGCTGTATCACTGATCTGCACATATGTGAGTATTTCTATTAATTTAGAAGCATAAATATGTCTGGATATGTTTTCTATTTTGTGTGTTTGTCTTAGTATATGTGATCCTATGGACAAATTAGTCAGGAGTTGAGTGTATCAAGTTCCAACCAAGATGGACATGTAAGTAGAAACCCTTCGCTTCCTCGCACAACCAAAAGGAGGATAATAACCAATCTAAAATCAATAAACAACCAGAAGTGCCAGAAAATCAAACTGCATGGAAGTCTGACAACCAAGGAATTAAAGAAACAGTCAAACAAAATAACCAGACCAGTAAGGCAGTGGACAGAAAGAACCTGAAGTGCGGTGGCGGACTACGCAGGTGGAGCTGACTGAACAGGAAACTGAGACTCAGAGCTCACTGTGAACTATGGCTGTTGTCACAGTAGGAGAAACTCCCAGTCTCACATGAGAATCTGTTGGAAAGTAGAGCTAGAGCTGAGCAGGCGAGCTGCACTGTTCCCTCTCTGGCCTCTCCCCTGCAGGCAGTGCCACAGTGCAGCAAAGAGGGTTGACCTGTCCTGGTGAATACCTAAGGCCCTGCCCCTTTACAAATTAACAGGTAACCAGGACAAAGAAATATGGCCCAAATGAAAGAATAGAGCAAAACCTCAGAAACAGAGCTAAACGATGAGGAGATAGCCAACCTATCTGATAGAGAATTTAAAGCCCTGGTAATCCAAATGCTCACAGAACTGACTGAGCTTAGCTGATAAATGAAAGACACCCAAAATGAAATAAAGCAAAATATTCAGGGAACCAACAGTGACAGGAAGGAAACCAGGACTCAAATCAATGATTTGGAATAAACAGAAGAAATAAACATCCAATCAGAACAGAATGAAGAAACAAGAATTCAAAAAAATGAAGAGAGACTTAGGAACCTCTGGGACAACTTGAAACACTCCAATATCCGAATTATAGAGGTGCCAGGAGAAGAGAAAGATCAAGAAATTGAAAGCTTATTTGAACAAATAATGAAGGAAAACTTCCCCAATCTGGAGAAGGAAATAGAGTTCCGGGAAGTCCAGGAAGCCCAGAGAGTCCCAAAGAATTTGGACCCAAGGAAGCATACACCAAGGCACATCATCATTAAGTTACCCAAGATTAAAGATATAGAGAGAATCTTAAAAGCAGCAAGAGGAAAGGAGAGAGTTGCCTATAAAGGAGTGCCCATAAGACTATCAGCTGATTTCTCAAAAAAACCTTGCAGGCAAGAAGGGGCTAGGAAGAAGCATTTGAAGTCATGAAAGGCAAGGACCTACATCCAAAATTATTCTATCCAGCAAAGCTATCATTTAGAATGGAAGGGCAGATAAAGTGCTTCCCGAATAAGGTCAAGTTAAAGGAGTTCATCATCACCAAGCCCTTATTATATGAAATGTTAAAAGGACTTATCTAAGAAAAAGATCAAAAATATGAACAGTAAAATGACAACAAACTCACAACTATCAACAAATGAACCTAAAAAAAAGAAAAACAATGAAAGCAAAAACTAAGCAAACAACTAGAACAGGAACAGAATCAGAGAAATGGATATGACATGGGGGGTTTTCAGTGGGGAGGGGGAAGGGAGGAATAGGGGGGAAAGGTACAGGGAAGAAGAAGCATAATTGGTAGGCATAGAATAGATGGGGAAAGGTCAAAAATGGTATAGGAAACAGAGAACACAAAGAACTTATATGCACAACCCATGGACATGAACTAAGGTAGGAGGGATGCTGGAGGGTTGGGGTGCAGGGTGGAGGGAGGATAAAGGGGGAACAACTGGGAAAACTATAATAGCATAATCAATAAAATATACTTTTAAAAAAAGGGAGTTGAGTGTATCAGTTTTCAATTGCTAGGTAACAAATCACCACAGACTTAGCTTCAAACAACATACATTAATTATCTTTCCATTGTGCAGGAGTCTCCAGACAATTTAGCTGGGTGCTGTGCTGGGGCTGCCATCAGGGTGCTTACTGGGCTGTGGTCCTCCCTGCAGGTCTTCCAAGTTCACAGGGTCGTTGGCAGAATTCAGCTCTTTGTGGCTATGAGACTGAAGACTCTGCCCGTTTGCATGCTGTCAGCCGGAGGGCCCCTGCCCAATGCCTCTGTCATGGGCCCTCTCACAACACGTCAGCTCACGTCTTCAAGGCCAGCAGGAGACTCTCTCAGTCCAGACAGCTAGCACAGGGTCTTATTTAATGTAACAACATCATAGGAGGACATCCCATAAACTTTGTCATGTTCTGGTGGCTAGAAGGGGATCAGACAAGGGTGTGACTTGTTGGGGTCGTCTTAGAATACTACCTACCACATATGATAAAACCATTGTCCCAACCAACCTCTAAGATCTGGTAAGGGAAGACAAGAAGGGACCGTGTTCAGGGCTGCTGGTAAAGTTTACTTTTCTTCCTGGCAAAGCTAAGGAGATTTGAGGAGTGGGAAATAGGCCTCAGATTCAGCAGAGCTCCAGGGTGGCATGTTCCAGGAGAAAGACAAAGCCCCCAGTGTTCAGCTCTGGCTTCCCGGTACCTCTGCTACTGTATACATGCATTTTGGGTCCCCATTTTCCAGATTGGCTACTACTGCAGGTCTCTAGCAGAGTCGTCACCGAAGGGAAACCTCTGGCCTTGAGGTGTCATGGATGGAAGAACAAGCTGATATACAAGATGCTTTTCTACCACAACGGCAAGACCTTTAAGTTTTCTCCCTGGAATCCTGAATTCACCATTCTGAAAACCAACATGAGTCACAATGGCATCTATCACTGCTCAGGCTTGTATGGAAGGCCTCGCTTCACATCAGCTGGAGTAAATATCACTGTTCAAGGTATTGTATCTGAATAGTCATAGAGCTGTAGTTTTAAGGACCAGTGAAGCCATCATAAATGATTGCTTCAATGTGCAAATGAAGAAACTGAGAACCTGCCTTCCTGAAGGTCACAATATGACCAGTGCTAGGAGCAAGAGGGACGGGGAAGAACCAGAACTGAGATTCTCTGGGTCCCAGTCTGTTGCTCTTTCCAGAATACCATGGTGCCCCGTAAATAAACTCAGGAGCTAATCTCAAGGCTAGGGCATAGTGAGGATCCATTTCATCAATTTTATTTTATTTGCATGGAATAAAGACTCACTCAAGTAGGTAGAAAATAACCCATGGAATCTCATAAAAGGTGTGTCCAACCTTGCGGTCCGCAGGCCGCATTCGAGGACTTTTTTGCTTATCGATAGTGGGGATATCATGAAAATTATTCATGGCCCTATTTTTGACCATCAGTTTTCATTAGTGTTTGTGTATTTAGTGTGTGGCCCAAGGCAACTCTTCTCTTTCCCGTGTGGCCCAGAGACGCCAAAAGGTTGGACACGCATGCTGGAAACAGAGGCCAGGAAGACATTAGGACTTGGTTATACTTTCTGTCCATCTCTCTGGGGAGACATGGCCTCTCTGGTTCCACTGCTTTCTGAACGTCTGCTGTCCATGCAGCTTCCTCTGTTCCAGTTGCATGTGGCCTTTGCCGTGACTCTTTCATGGACTTCATCTCAGTACTCACAACCACTAGCAGTTTTCTGTCTGAAAAAAATAGTTAATTCCTATGGGAAAGAAGTTATTGTCCCAGATTATCTTTTGAGGCAGGAACACAAGTAATGAGACACTGAACTGGCCAGGGTGTGGGTGTATCCACTCCTGGCCAAACATTACCCAAAGGCATGGTTGTATAGTAAATAACATGGTTTTTCAGGGTAGCATGAACTGTGTAGAGGATTCTCCCCAGTAGGCTATGAGCAAGCTGGTAACTATATCTATGAGGACACCCTAAGAGTACCTCTCTGCTGGAAGTAGAAAAAATTGTGTTTTATGGATGCACTCCGTGGAGACAGGTCCTAAAGGGGTGGGGGGAGTATGTCTTCTTCAAAATGAACCTTAACTCTGAAGCAGGCAACTGTCAACTTTTTCTTTAGAGCTATTTCCAGCCCCGGTGCTGAGAGCATCCTCATCACTCCCCCTGCTAGAGGGCAACCCGGTCAACCTGAGCTGTGAAACGAGGCTGCTCCCACACAGCCCTCTTGTGCAGCTCTACTTCTCCTTCTACGTGGCAAATCAGACCCTGGTGAGCAGGACCGCATCCTCTGACTACCAGATACAAAGTGCTGGGAGAGAAGATTCTGGGTTCTACTGGTGTGAAGCCGCCACAGAAGATGGAGATGTCATCAAGCGCAGCCCCGAGTTGGAGCTTCGAGTGCTTGGTGAGTGAAATGATGGGAACTGACCGGCACAAGAGAAGATGCCCCCTTCACTCTGATGGGACTGCGGTCTGTTCATGGCCCAGACAGGAAAATGCTATAACAGGCCTTTCCACTCTTGATTCAGAACTTCACTAATCTTCTCGTAAACACCATTACATTTTCTTTCTTTTCCTTTTCTTTTATTTCCTTTCCTTTCTCTATTTATGTCCTTGTTTTTGTCCTTCCTTCTTTTTTCTCCCATATTTTCCATTCTCTCTCTCTCTCTTTCTCTCTCTGTCTCTTCTTCTTATCCCTCCCTCTGCCCCTTCTCTCTCACAGCAATCTAATCAACAATACATTGAGTTCTTCTGATCTATTGTCACAGGGCTCAAGAACCAAGGACCTCATGTGGCAGGCTGGTGAGATGAGGACTTTGAGGGCTGCACACAAATACCTGCCCAGGTGTCTGTGTCTGGCTGAGGTGAAGGGACTGTGAGCTCCAGAACAAAAAACTCCTTGGGGAAAAAAAAGAGTTCATCTTCAGTTCACATGAGTTTCAAGCATTAAGTAGAAAGAGCAGTTGTCTCTGAAACTGGGGAGAAAGTCCACTGACAGGGCCCTGGCAGCAAAGGTCTTACGAGGAGTTTGCCTCTTGCCCGTACACCACAGGGCCCAGCTGGAGCCACCTGCAGCTCCTTCCTGCCCCCTGAAATTGCTGGCGTCTCCACTGGGGACAGGGATGGCAGGTCTCAGCCAACCTTCTCTTCCAAACATAACCCAGTCAGATCCCCCTGGTTTCTAAATAGCATTTCTCCTCTCTGTCATTTTCTCTCACAGGGCTCCAGTCACCAGCTCCTGGGTGGTTTCATGTCCTGCTCCATCTGGCAGTGGGAATAGTATTTTTGGTGAACACCGTTTTCTGTGTGATAGTACATAAGAAACTGCAGAGAAAGAAAAAGTGGATTTTAGAAATTCCTGTGGACTCTGGCCATGGGAAGAAGGTAACTTCCTTCCTTCAAGAAGACAAATGTTTAGAAGAAGAGCTGAAATGTCAGGAAAAAGAAGAGCTGCAAGAGAGGCCCCTCCAGCAGCCCCAGGAGGAGGGGGAGCAGCAGGAGCAGCTCCGCGGGTGCCCGTAAGTCAACACAGGCCCTGCCCCTTCCTTTCCATGAGCATGGGGCACAAACATCCAAACGGTGAAAGACTCCAGAACTGTGAGGGCCATGGCATCCCACTAACTCTCAAATAAAGCAAATAAACGAGCTGACTTCAGTGGAGTGAAACTTGGAAATTCTGTAATTAGGGATGATTTGATCCAAGACCTCCTCCAAAGCAATCTTTAAAAACTTGAAAATCAAGTCTAACCTGATCATCCTATTGGGTATTTGGAGCAATATTTCTGGAGAAAGGGTAAAAAGGTAAGCGTGTGTGTATGTACAAGAGATGAAGACAGAAAGAGACACAGAGTAAGAGAGACAAAGAGGATAGGCGGGTACAAGAGGGAATGAAAAGTATAGACCAAAAAGAAGGAACCCTACCCTACAAACGACTTCTGAGAGACAGCGAAAATGAGCTCGCATCTGTGTGTGCTCAGGACTGTTGCTCCAGAGCCTTCTCCTTCAGCATGCAGCAGGGGCTGCGCCCACACATCTCACTGGGGAGCAACTCACCATGAGAAGTGGGTGCGTTATTTCTGCCTTTTCATTTGAGGCTTTTTCATAACCTCTCTGTGTGCAGCGATAACCATGGACCTTGCTTGGCTGTCCTCGTCCACTACCCTAAGGAAAAGCAGAAGGTAACTGCTGCTTTTCTTAATAAATTAATTCCAGATCGCTCCGCTTGGCACTGCAAGGAGCAACTTCAGGTGGGGAGGGGCAGTGACCTCACAAAGCCCCAGCTCTTACCTGTCACAGACTTACTTTGCCCTTTCGGATTTTCTGGATGCTTATGAACTAACTTCAAGATACGCTACTCTCCCGCTTGGGCTCCATTTTGTAGACAAAATGTTTCCCTGCTAGTCCACAAAACAAGCTGAGATAAAACTGACATATATGAATACGACTTTACTAAAGCTTAGGGGGGAAAAAAGGGTATAAACAAACCTAGCAACATACTTCAAGATTATTTGGTTTTAAAAAAAGGTACTTTACTGCCAAGCGAGGATACAGCCCCACCTAGCCTCTGTTCCGGCTCCACGTGGCAGGGGCTCACCTTTAATGTCCACGCCACTTGAAAGCACCCTCGAGCAACTTGGGACTTGAAGTAGATGAAAGAGCACCTAAGCCCGCTGCTTCCATAGACTGTGGACAATGAGAATGTCCTCTCGCCCTCACTTCAGAAAGCAGTACAATGATGGTCATCTCAACAGAAGTCCAGCAACTCCAATATTTTTATTAAAGGACATGATCATATGTAATAGCAGAAGTTACATTGATTGCACAGAATGTTTTGTCTCGTGGGATGGGGAAACAGAGAAATGAGGGGAATTGCAGTGATGAGGCCCACAAAGGGGCCCAAAGACACTCTGGAGAGGGACTGTAGAAGATGCTCACCTGAGGAATAGGGAATTAAAGCAGGAAGTGACATTCACAGCCAGAGCAGAGAGCCACTCCACCCGCACAGGGCGGAGGATTTCAGGGAAAGGGCTCGCTAGGGTAGAGGGTCAGGGGAGACAGGGGAGATGTGGGTAGAGACAGAGCACTAATGACCTGGGCCGAAGCTAAGGCACCACGAAGTGCTTCCGCCTCCCCCACTCCCCTGTGCTTCCTCTCCAGACTTATCCATGCTTGTGATCTTGGTCACAGTTTTTTTTCTCATATGTATTTCAATGCTTAAAAAATTCATTTGATTATATCAATTTCTTAATTGAACAATTAGCACTTCAGTCTACCCTTATCTCTGGCTTTTATCTGTGCCAGGAATAGGTTCTAGGATGTCCCTCAAATCAAGGCCCACCTGCCTGTTCCCCAAGCCTGAGGGCTGGGTCTGATCAAGGCCTGGCACTGCCTCACACTTTCTCCAGGTGGGTGCCCATGCCTCAAGTTTTTCTCCAGGGGCAGGGTGCTCTGTCCTTGGCCCCTGGCCCTATACATTTAAGGGTTCCCTCCTTTATATTTTTATTTCATCTGGAACTGGAGACACAGCCACATGTGGTTGTTGAGCACTTTATGGCTAATGTGACTAAGGAACTAAATTTTTAATTTTGCTTAATTAATTTGAACCTAAATAGTCACATGTGGCTAGTGGCTACCATGTGGGATGGCACAAATCTAGAGGATGGAAGTGATCCCAATTATGCCTCTATTCAACTAAGCAGACTGGTCCCTGCAGAAGCTTCGATGGACTCTGGATAGGACTGCAAGCTCAACTAAGTAGTAGCCACAATCATAAGCTGCCATGCCAGACGTGGTAGCTCTACTAGAGAAAATTACTGTGGCCTCGGGCACGCGGTATGTGACCAATGATGTGCATTCTTTTCTATCTGAATCACAAATTTATATTCACATGGAATGTACAATATACAATATACAGTTTTGTCCCAGAGCTAAGCCACTGGTCCTCATCTTTGTCATGCTGCAGAACCTCATATTAATCCATTACATTGATGGCATCATGTTAATCAGGCCAGATGAGCAAGAAGTGGCACTGGCACGCTGGAGAAACTTGGTGCTCCAGAGGGTGGGAGAGAAACCGAGAGATTCAGGGAGCTACCACATCCATGAGTCCAGTAGTCAGGACCTGGCCTCAAATCTGTATTATTGCGCCCTGTCCCTCCCACCTCAAAGAAATCACAGCACTTGGTGGGCCTTTTCAGGCTTTACAAGAAGAATATTCCATGTGTGAGGATCTTTCTTGGGCCCATATCAGGTAACATTGGAAGAAGGCTGCCAGCTTTGAACAGGACCTGGAGCGCCAAAGAGTGTATAGACGTAGGTGTGCATAAAACAACTCCATCTCTATACCTGCAATTTCATTTCATTTTTAATTTTCGTGCATTGACCTCTGACCCACCTCACTGTCCTTATCAAAGCCTTCTGGTTGGTGATTATCTGTGCTCCTTAAAATGGAGCCATAAACATTTTTGTTACTAATGGTTGGAATGGCATGACTACGAAACTGGTGATAGTATTGGTTATAAGCAATTGCCTATCACAAGACCACCGGGAAGTATGGCGTGTACTGCACTCTTGGTTCCTTTGTCTTGTCAATCATTAGTACCTGAGTTATACTACTAAAAAAAAAAAGTACAGTAACAGGAATCTGTAGTGAAGAATCTGAAGACTGCTGGGTCATCTGTTCTGTTCCAACCCAATAGTCCTATAAGTAAATCACTCGATAATGAATTGTATTACGGCCTATGGAGTTGCCTGCTTTGTGTGTCAGTCTTAACATATCCTCACATTACGGCTGCCATTACACCTTTGCCCCACCATGGGACAAAAGCGCTTTCAGTAGGTCAAAGCTGGAATGCAGGAAGCCCCCGCCACTTGGGCCAAATAATGCAGCAAACCTGGTGGCACTGGGAGCATCGGTGAAGAGCAAAGGTGCTGCACGGAATCTGGCAAGAGCCAGCTGGAGAATCAGAGTGCGAGCCCCCTGTGACACCGGAGCAAGGCTATGCCATCTGCAGCAGAGATGCCTTTTGAAGAACAACTTTTAGTGTGCTTTTGGGCCCTGGTAGGGACATGGAAGTTGTTTTGTTTTGCTTTGTTTTGAATCACTAGGTGACAATGAGGGCAGAACCACCTATCACGAGGGAGGTAGAGTTAGATCTTCCAAGTCATAAGGTCAGCGTGGCCCAGTGACCATTTAACAAAAATGGTACTTTTGAGACCGAGCAGGACAAGAGGGCACAAACTAGATGAGCAGGTAGCTCAGGCACCCATGGCACCCACCAGCACCTTTGGTTACATGGGCATCCCTTACGACTGGCTGAAAGGGGAGAAAAAAGCTTGAAACGGACCAATTCAATATGAGGCTGCAAATTGAAAATTTAGAGTTACTCACGGGAGGCCTTTCAAGATAGGGGTGAGTAAATTCATCCCAACTGGCAGGGTTTCAGGCGGCAAACTTAGTCACCCACTTTGTGCATACAGAGAAATGACCCCAGGTGAGAATACGTCCAGACTCCAGGCAGGGGCAAACGCCCTGATCGGCTGATCGAGGAACATAGGAGGAAGATTAGAAGAGTAAGAACAGGGAAGTCTGGTAGAAGCATGTGGGTGGGCCCAGGGCAGTAGGTGTGAAGTGTGAAGATCTTTTTATCACCCATTAAGCAGAGAACATCTCCCAAGTAAGAGACATTCAGTGTAATGGAAACATAAGCAGACCAGCTACAGTGGCAAAGATAGAGTCTACACATGGCCCAATATCATGGACTCTCACCAAGGCTCATGCAGCTGGTGCTGCCGCCAAATGTTCAACCTGCCAGCAGCAGAGACCAAGGCTGAGCCTCTGCTGGGATTCTATACCTCAAGGATACCACCGGCTACTTGGTATCCCATTGGCTACACTGGGCCCCCTCCATCCTGGAAGGGCCAGCAGTTTTTTTCTCACAGGAATCAACATGTACTCCAGGTACCAGTTTGCCTTTCCTGCCCCCAGGGCTCCAGGGGCTTTTGGGAGTGCCTGATCCTCAGGCATGGAGTCCTGCCCTGCATAGTATCTAACCAGGCCAGCAGGAGTGAAAGTGCAGGAGAGGGCAGTGACTGCAGGGCTTGGGCAGATCATATACCGCACCACCCCCAAAGTGCCGACCGGCCGGCCTAGAAGAGTTGGACAGTCTGCTGAAGGAACAACTGGAAGATACAATGGAGGTGCCATTCTCCAGGATGCCATATATTCACTGTGACCCAGCAGAAAGAATATATGGGTCCCGGAACCATGGAGTGGAAGGGTGAGCTCGCTTACTGCTGCTCTTGGTGAAGAGCAACAGTAAAGCGAAGACTTGAAATTTATGCCCTGGCTGGTGTGGCTCAGGGCATTGAGCCCCGGCCTGTGAACCAAAGGGTCACTGGATGGATTACCGGTTGGGGCACATGCCTGGGTTGCAGGCTGGGTCCCCAGTGGGAGCACACGCGAGAGAAAGGCACACACTGATGTTTCTCTCTTTTTCTCCTTCCCTTCCCCTCTCTCTAAAAATAAATAAAATATTTTTTAAAATTAAGGTCAGGGTTTAGAATTTCACTAGTTAGCAGTAGAAGCAAACTGCTTGAGGGAATCAAGGTCCAAATCACCAACTTCCCTGCGCACTCTCTCATTATATTGCATGGCCTAAGAACACACCTGCGGTGAATGTTCGAAACTGGTTCTCCTTTTCCACCTACTCTTTCCCACACACCCTTCTCGCAGTTTACAAAAGAAAGGCATATCTCTCACCCATCCCAACTTATGATACATGGCCCTGGAAGTAAAGAAAAAAAAATCTGAGTGTACCAAAGACACAAAGGCACTGTAAGCCAGAGGTAAATTTTTGTGTCTTTTTCTTATACTCATGGGTGTTAGGGGCAAAGCTATGTGTTGGAAATGGATACACTGGCCCATGTTGAGATGTTCTGAATCCTGGTACGTAGTAGAGGTAGGGCAGAATTTACAACTTTCATTTCAAGACCTTCCCTCTTCTTTATACTATCACCCAAAAGTGCCTGGCTGTGGAGGAAGAGTCGTAAGAGCAAGGCAAAGAGAGGGTAAGTAAGAAATACTGATAACCACACCTTACTTTATCTAGGCAACAAACTTCTGCAGAGCTCTCTCTACACCTGATCTTTCATCTGTGAATTCAGCTGCATCACAATAGGCTAGGGTACATCTTCAAGTAAAAGGAATACATTGAAGATAAGTTGGTGTTTTATATTTTCTCAAATAATTTAGAAGAAATTGTTTCATTCATTTACTCCCACCCACCACCCCCCAAAACTGGATATTGTAAATACATAAAGTATTCATAGTTTTCTTAGTTCGCAAATTTGCTTGCCACATATCGATCATTAATAGATTCTATGATAAATCAGCTACTTAAGAAAGTCATTAATACATTTTTTGGAGGGGGGGTTAGCTCCACAGTTACCTAGTGGCTGGAACGTGGCTCTGAGATGGACAGGCCACTGTGGTAGCTCTCCAACCTGAGTTCCGGGGGCTCTGAGCATGTCCCGCGGAAGGCCGCTGGCGCCACCCTGTGGTCCGCACTTTGAGACCGGAGCTTGTCAAGGAGGCCCCTACAGCGCTTGCGCGAGGACCCAGCTGCGCAAAGCTGACAAATGCACCCTTTCCGCAACCTCCCCCTAGACCCCGTGAGAAATTATGGCTTCCTCAGAGGGGGCAGGGGCAAGAAATGGGTGCTAGAGTGCGTTGGCGGCATCACAGCAGAGGAAAGCAAGGACTCTTGTGTGTCGGATTCTTTCCGGTATCGAAGAGAGCATCCAACTCTGAGCGGCCCCCCAAATCTTGCCTTAATTGTTTACTTGGGCCCGGCAGGTGTGAGAAGCCGACTCCCGAGTGGGCTGGGTCGCCAGCATCAGGAAGGAAACATCGCGGGAAGCCATAAGCCATGGCCTCGGCCTCCCGGAACCACGTAGCTGAAAAACCCCAACCTAGGCCAGGCCGGGACCGGGCCGGGGCTGGGGGCGGGGTGTGGCGGGGTCAGAACAGCTATCTCGCGCAAGGACTGCTGGGAGGTGTAGAGCGAGTGGGTAGATTGCTCAGCCGGGCCTCTGCGTAGCCGGCCAGGGTGGTGGCAGCAAGGGGAGGGGCGAGGGACCCGGAACCGGGCCCTCGGGGAGGGGCTCCAGAAAGAGGGTCCCGGAGGCGGCGGCAGCTAGCGGCGGCAGCTGGCGGCGGCAGCAGGAAGGGAGGCGGTGAAGCGTGCGAGATGGCAACCCAGTCAAGTACAGGCCAAGTTCCTACCAGTCCTTCAACTATCAGAGCCCCGGGCCGGCACAGACAGCAGGCCATTGTGCAGTGAGCCTCCAGGCTCTTCAAGGGCTGTTCTGAAATGCACTGGGGAACCACAGGGCTTCTCCCGCAGGGGTCCAAGGTGTGTTTTATCCCACATGGCAGGTTTCCAGGACTGAGAACAAAGGAGACTGATGCAGCTAGTAGGGAGCGGGGTGGGTGGATGAGTTTGGGGGATGGAGGTGAGTTCTTCCTCTCCGCCCTCAGATTTAGCAGGGACAATACCCAGGGCCGGTTGGACCTACCCAGGCTTCATTTGAGAGCCTCCTCGGCCACCCTGTAAACCCCAGGGCTTCCAGACCTAAGCAGAAAACAGGAAACTGGTTGTGTGGAGGGTGGATCAGTGGAAGGGAGGGGTGGTTTCTCATGTTTCAGCCCCCTTGGGAGAGCCGTAAAACTCATTCTAGGATCACAGCAGTTTCTACAGGAGTCCAGGCCCATTCCAAACGCTCAGAGGATTCCTAGCCGGAGAATGAATCCCTGAAGTGGCTTGCCTGGTTTGGGGTAAAACAGAGTTGCATCCAGTCTGGGTCTTTCCTGGCTCCCACATTCAGTTGGGAGAAACCTCAGCGCCTTCTGGATTTAGGAATTTCCCTGCCCAGAAGCCAAAGATTGCCAGACCTGCCTTGGGATTCCAAGCAACTGCTGGAAGGGGGGTTGACAGTCCTCACTGCCACCAGGCTTATTTGCGGAAAGACCCCCAGAGACAGTAAGGGGGCAGCAGTTGAGATGCAAGGAAAACAGAAATCCAGGTGGGAGGGAATGGTAGCTTAGACTAGTGTGGTGGTAGTGGAGGTGTTGAGAAGTGCTCATATTTGGAATGTATTTTGTAGAAAGTGCCAAAAAAGCTTGCTTATTGATTAAATGTAGGGAATGTGGGAAAGAGAGGAATCAGGAACAACTCCTAGAGAGGAGTAGCAATAAGCAAATGTTTTATATTGGACATGTAAGATTCCTATTTGACACTTGTTGCTCAGGGAAGAATCCTGGACTAGAGATGAAAATTTGAGAATCATATACTATATGTGGTGTTCAGAGTCATAGACAAAATAGGAGACAATGAAAACAGAAAATACAGATAGAAAACAGAAAAATGGTCTAAGGCTGAACCCTGGAACTTGCAAATCTTAAAGGATGTGTAAATGAGTTAGCAGCAAAGAATGTTGATGAGGAACTGCTGATGAAGTAGGAGAAACGGAAGTATCTCAAGAAAGTGATCAACTACATCCAATTCTCCTGTGATAGTGGGTTTGGAATGGGATTGCACTAAGTGTATATCTTTGGAGGGAGGGAGCATCATTATAATACTGTTGTCTTTCATGAGCATGACATACTCCATTTATATCATTGTTAATATCTCACAACAGTTATAATTTTCTTTCTAGAAATTTTGTTCATTTTGTGGATTTCCAGGTTCTTCATTTTTGTGAGTTATTGTAAACGGTATTGTTAGACGCTTAAGGATTATTATCAGCCTCATTGTTATAATAGTGTAAGAACTGAAAGATCCTAAGAGAACTATCTATTAAGCTTGGCAGGATGTCAAAAAAAAAAAAAATGCTGGAAGTTGAAAATCGGGGCTTCCACAATAAGGTTGTTCTTTAGGTTCAGACTTCTTCGTTAATGCACCCAGCAGTGAAATGGGAGCCAACGGAATTATTTGCTGCCCTTCCTTTAGTCCTCATTTCTTGCTGCTTTTCTAAATATGGGGTCAAAATTCCCAAAGGGTAAGTAGCTCATCTTCCTGCCTTCCCCTCTCATCTCCCTATCCCACTAAGCACGTGGTACTCCTTAACCCTTAGAGAGGGTAGAAAATAAATTGTGGAGAGGGAGCATATGTTAAAGGGAGAGATTCCCAAACATGTGAGTTAATGGAGGTAAAATGTCTGTAAGAAACACTAGAAATAATTGGTCTACACGTTCTGGAGAAATAAATTTCCCACAGGTGGTGCTCTCCGAGAAGATAATTTAACTTGGAGGAAGCATTGACAGGGTCCCCAGTGAAACAGCAGTCGTGTGGAGTCTGGTTGTGACTTCTTCTGGAAGGGCAGAATAAAGCCTTGAAGAGAAGAAATAGGTATTTACAACAAGTTTGTAAGTACCATATTTACTCTAGAAAATAATCATTTTATAACTTTAATTCAATCACATGTTAAAATTTCTTAGACTTTGGGCACAATAAACTAGAAGTGAAATCTTTACCCTACACTTAATAGTTCCTTGAGCTGCAGTTTCTTACCCCAATTATCTCTCGTTCCACTTTGAAGTCTGTATTGTGCCCCATAATATCTAATGTTTACGGATGATTTTTGTACCAAACACTTTTATTTGCCTTGCAGGGGTTCACAACTTGATATCTCTTGGTGTCATTGCCTCATAAGTAGGTGGATTCTAATCTTTTATCATTATCTTCATCAACTTTACATAATACAAATATTCTCTCTCCCCTCAAAGTCTGGTAAAATTGTCTGGGCCTGGTGCTTTTTCAAGGGTAGCTATTTGCCTATCTTTTCAGTGTCTCCTATAGCTGTATTTTACTCAGATAGTCTACTTTTCTTAGGGCAAATTTGATCGTTCATATTTTAAATATTTGTATATATTTGCAAATATATCTATTAAAATATACTTACCAATTTCAATATCTTCTATGTCTAATGTTGCTGATAATTTGCGTACTGTTTCTCTTTCTGTACTAAATTTACTAAAGGATTAACACATTACTTTTCTTTCAAAGAACCAGATTTTTGTTTCATTTCTTAATTCTATTTTAGGAGAGTGGGAAAGTATAATCTATTCCATTGATTTCTGCTTCTTTCGTCCTTTATTAGCTTTTCAGTTAAAAGCTTAATACACTATCTTTAGTGTATTAAGGAAATAGTTCTATTTCCTCATAAGTAAAATTTAAAGCTATGATTTCCTTCTGATCTCTTGGCATAGGTTTTAATATATGGTGCTCTATTTCTAAAAAGTGTTTAATTTTATTGCGATATCCCCCTTTAACCCATGTGTTTTTAATAGTATAGATCAAGGAGAGCATTTTCAGCTATTTCGTTGCATTATGATTAGTAAACATGTCTTGCATGGTTTCATCTTTTTCAACCCTTGTTGAGCTTTCATTTGCCATCTCACACATGGTTAGTTTTTACCAGTATTCCATGGGAATTTCAGAATTATGTACTTTTATCTGTTTTAAATATAGTTATGATTAATCTTGGTAACCGTGTTCTTCAAATCCTCTACATCAATGAGTTTTAGTCAACTTGATCTGTCAGTCCCTAAGAAAGGTATATCTATATTAACATATAACCACTGATTGTTAATCGATTAAAAACCTTTGCATGCACATTCATCTGAGTATATGCATGTGTGTGTGTGTGTGTCTAAATCAAGAGCAGACAATTTATGATCACTTACTGGATTGCTACTTTTGGGATTGAAAGACCCCTCTTCTAGTGCTTTTTATACAAATACATATATGATGGCAGTCGGGAAAAAGCCCAACTATTGTTAATATAATGAGAACGGTTTGCATGACATTGATGAAACCTGGCAGCCAAGGGGGGTGGACTGGAATGCACATGTGTGAACAATGACAACTTCACTATACTAGTCAGTGGGGACAGTAGATGCCCTTGAGTGAGCATGTGTACTGTGTGGCCGTCACAATGAATCTGCATCAAATTTTGCATTAAGCTTGAACATTCCTCTGTGGAAACTAATGGGATGATTCAAAAGGCCACAGCTGCAGGCAACTGGTGATTGGCAGCTTCATCACAACAATACATCTGCTTGTTCGTCATGTCTTGTGCACAGTTTAGCAAAACATCAATCACCCAGGTGACACAGCCCCCTTACAGCCCAGATTTGGCGCCCTGCAACTTCTGGCTTTTCCCAAAACTAAAACCACCTCTTTTTTTTTTTAGATTTTATTTATTTATTTTTAGAGAGAGGGGAGGGAGGGAGGGAGAAAGAGAGGGAAAAAAACATCAGTTCCTTCTCACCCCCAACTGGGACCCTGGCCTACAACCCAGGCATGTACCCTGACTGGTACTCAAACCTACAACCTTCTGTTTCACAGGCCAGCAGCACTCAGTCCACTGAGCCACACCAGCCAAGGCTTAAAGTCACCTTTGAAAGGGAAGAGATTTCAGATCATCGATGAGATTCAGGAAAATACAATAGGGCAGCTGATGGCAATTGGGAAAACTGTGTGAGGTCCCAAGGTGTCTACTTTGAGGGGGACTGAGGCATCATTGTCCTACGTACAATGTTTCTTATATCTTGTAACTTCAATAAATGTCTCTATTTTTCATATTTATATGGCTGGATATTTTTTGGACAGACCTCATATTGTTTATATATGTTTAAACCTATGCTTTTCTAACAACTTCTAGAGTAATAATATCTATATCCTCTTCCTGAATATAATATAATTCTAACTTAGCTCGTTTATTTCTCTTCACTCTTGTGAACCCATGACAAAATCACCTGGAATTTGAATTCCAGATTTTAAAAAAAAAATTATGGGGAGGGGTAGCCACACTGAAAGATGTCTATATTTGAAGTCACTCTAATAATTTTGAGCTCTTGTTTCTTCAAAACAGTAAGTAAAATGTGGAGCAGAGAACATAAACATAAAATATTTTGTAATCACAGGCTTACCTAAAAAAAAAAAAAAAAAATCTTAAAATCCAAACTCGAATTACTAATGAAAACAGAGGGGAAATTTCAGCACAAACATGATGGATTCAATAAATCAGTACTTCTTGTATGGCCCTGATTATCACAATGGTGCCTGTATCTGACCTCACAACTATCATACATTATCATTTATGGCACATTTCTTTTTAAATCTGTATTGCAGGTAATTTGGTGTATGTATCATATCTTGTTGTTAGTTGAACTTTTCTGATTCATCTTTCTCCTACCACCTGGTTTCTAATTTCTCAGTAAAGTTACTCCATTATAAAATTAGCTAGATGAATAAAGACCAATTGTTCTAAGACTTAAACAATTTTTTTAGGATCTAAACTTACTTATATTTAGGAAATATTTCACTGGATACATGGCCACCTTTGCCTCTGGTCTCTCGTATCTTCCTCTTAGAATTTTTTCTTATTCTTGCTGGAAAATAACTCCAGAAATTCTTTCAGAAGGGTCTTAAAAGTTACCCACACTTAGATGATAGTTTGATTGGATATAGAAATTTAGTTTCTAAATTATTTTCCCTAGGTTAAAAAAAAAATACTGTTTTATTCTTACGTATACAGCGTTGCCCAAATGAGAAGTCACATATAAACTTGATTCCTATTTCTTTTTAAGAATTTTCTCAGGGTGTTATCTCCTTAACTCTTGTGTTATGAAATGTATCATTAGGTCTCTAGGTAAAGGTCCTTTTAATTTACCCTTATATGCTCAGATTTAATGGGACCTAATGGTCTGAGGATGTATGTAGATATGTATGTGTATAGATTCTGTTAAATAGTCTTTAAAAAAATTTCTGCAAGAAATTTTCTGTATGGCCACTTAGGTTGTCCACTGCACAACTTTGGGGACGCCAGTCCCAAAGATGGTAATTTAAATAGCTCCAATTTAAACACTATTTGGTAGACCTGTATGTTATTTCTTACATTATTTTTATTCTTTCCTTCTCACATTCTTATTGGATAAATTTTGTAACATCTGAATCTATCCATTTAACTTTTTTTCTTATTTTCTACTTTATATCTTTTTATATGCCTTTGGATGAAGATTTCTGGGCTTCATCTTTCAGCTTCCATATTTTCTTCTAGCTATTCCTGTTCTATTTTGAATTCAATTCTACTGTTGAGTTTGTGTCAATAACCACATTTTAAATTTCTAAGATCTTTAATTAATTATTCTTGAACTTTTCTCCCATCTGCCATCCCTTTTTTTTTTTTTTTTGGTCAATTTTCTATCATTTCTATAAATTAGAGGTGGAAGATGGGAGAAATTTAACATGTGTTTAGTACACAATCTTGAATTAATAGATATTACCACTGGTATATTAGAGATGCAAAAACTGGCCTAACACTCAACAAGACTTCCCTACTATCAACAACTAACATTTGAAATGTTTATTGTTAAGTCTAAGCATTTTTATATGTACTTACTCATTTACCTTTCATAAAGGCATTATGAAGGAAGCATTACTATTACCCCCAATTTAAAGATGAGGACACAAATGAAGAAAAACTTGCCTTAGTCTCACCGATAAAGAGAAGGGCTAGACTACAAGCCAGGTGATCTGTCTGTCCTAAGAGCCTGCTTGACTTCTGGATCACTTTTAGGAAATGCACCCATTTTAAAAATGAAATCTTTGTCTAAAAGTCATCTTGAGGATTAAACTGTCATTTTTAGAGATTTCTGTACATACCATAGTCCATTGATTAATCCTTGAGAAGATGACTTTACCAATCTGGATGACATTTGACCTGACCGGGCAAACCAATCTCTACACTTAACACTGCTTGCTTTCTGGACCTGTTATTTAAAGCTCCTTATCTTAATTCCATGCCCCTTTTTTGTCTGCTGAAATGCCTCTCCCTCCTCATCCTATTTACAGCATTGGGAAAACAGCACCTCACACTAGGCTGAAAAAGCCCCACCCTGATCTCATGTTTTGGCCACAAAGATACATTGGCTGAAGGGAAGCTGTAAAATGCCCTACTTTATCTGCCCCTCAGGATTTTTAAATCTCTCACTCGAGTTTTAACTGGGTCAATTATTAAAGGCACTTAGAAGAGTGTTCCAGCTTAAAGGAGCAAGAAAAAATGAAGGAACAGTATAGACAGATTTACTGGCATACTTGAACCTACTACCGTCCTCAGATCAATTTGGGTTCTACATCTGTGGTCTGGGCAGTCAGTCAACAAACTTTCGGTGAGAAACTTTTATAATAGGCACTGAGATAGACTTTGTGGAAGATTCTAAGTACCCAAAGAAGACAAACACAAGAAAAACAATGAAAAAGGAACAAGGCTACACAGTTCACAAAGCTACACAGTTGTGAATTCACTGTGCAAGGAACAAAACCTTAAGAGAAAAGGGCAGACTTCCCTGTGAACTAGAATGGGGTGTGCAGGATTTAGAGTGAGATTTGAACAAGATTCTAAAGAACTTGCAAATTGATAGGGTTTGAATAGTCTGCAGAACTACCGATTACAGAAAAAATGATATGATAGAAGCACAAAGAGAGATGTTTGAGATGTTTAAGATGTATACAATGGAGGACTGGTGGAAATGAATAATTGAAGTTTTGGCCAGTTGGTAGGCAGCCTTTAGTTTCAGGATAAGGAATTGGGATTTAATCTTAATGGATAATTAATGACAGCTTTGGATTAAGTGAGCAAATTGACAATGCTCTAACATTTCAAAAGACTTGAGAAATATTGTCCTAGTACTTAAGGAGAGAGCATCCTAGACTTCAAGATCCTAGGTGAGAACAGACATAACTCTTACAGTTTAATTGTGTAGACAGAAGATAGAACACTTTGGCCTTCTCATGTCTTGAGTTAATTTTCCTATCATAAAATGACTCAAAGCCCAGTTTACCAGGGAAATTATATTACAGTCCAATTTATGCAATTTTTAACTGGATGTAAATTTGAACTCTTAAATCGTAATTTAGTAAAATTCATTTTAAGCACAATATTGTCATGTAAATTCCTCCAAATTTGTCAAGAATGGCTTAATTTCAAGGCCTATCAAGTGAATTGGAAACATTTTCCTTTGCGTGGAGGGTAGATTTTATTTAGTAAAACATCGACAAACCTTTGTCAGAATTTGTCTTGAGTTATGCAAGTTTTGAACACAGGTCCTTAAAAGCTCACCCCACGTGTTAACTGTGGACTTTTGTACATCATGCCCCCCAAAACATGTTGAGAAAAACAAAACACCTGGGAACACTAAAAACGACCTCCTGTTTCCACCTCATCAGGAAACTTCAGGAGAGGCACCTGGAAATGTTTCACAGGCACCAAGGTAGTTCTTTTCTACCTTGGTAAAGATGTGTAGGTCTGTGTACTGCTTAGCTTTCACCAACAGCAATATTGGCTGGGTAGGAGTGAGGGAAGCTTTGATCAAAATAAGGATTAAGTAAATTCTGAAAGGAATTTGGTTTCTGGGTTTCTCACACTACACACAGGAGGGACATTACAGACCAGATTGTTTGCCGGCCGTTCTAGGAATTACAGAATACCTAACATCCTTGACCTCTACCCACTAAATTCTAAGAGTTAGTACCCCTTTCTCAAATGATGACAAGCATGTTTCTCTACTTACCACCAGATGGACCATGGAGTGGGGAACAAAGTGCCTGGTAGTTACCGAGCAAGAAGATAGGGTAAGGTGGCTACATCTGGACTCATCGGTTTGGCTTTTATAAGCAAGTTAAGTGGCCTCCATCCGTACACGTTAGGAAAAAGGTCTGGCACACATTTAAAAGGCCACACTGAAGGACACAGGGAGGGGCAAAGGAACCCTCACCACTCGAGTCTTATGAAACGATGCCAATGCTATAATCTGGGTTCTGTACACCTTTTACTAAAAAACCGGTTTAAGTACGGGCTACTGAAAACTAGCCAATATCAGTTAATATTCGTGCCACTAGGCACCACTCAGCTACAGAAGGTTCTTTAACTTTAACAAGCTCACTAGCTTTTTATCACGGTCCCAATCTTGCCCTAGGCCCAAATGCTCTTACCACGAGCCCAACCCACTTAATCAAAAGCTTACCAATTTACAAGCGTTTACAGCCACTTCTTGTCATTGAAGTGGCTCTGAAAAGAGCCTTTGGGGTAAAAAGTAGCTGTTCTATCACGTTTCCTGCGCACTATTACTTCGAGCTGGTGTACTTGGTAACAGCCTTGGTGCCCTCGGACACGGCGTGCTTGGCCAGCTCGCCGGGCAGCAGGAGACGCACGGCCGTCTGGATCTCCCGAGACGTGATGGTCGAGCGCTTGTTGTAATGCGCAAGACGGGAGGCCTCACCGGCGATGCGCTCGAAGATGTCGTTGACGAAGGAGTTCATGATGCCCATGGCCTTGGAAGAGATGCCGGTGTCCGGGTGAACTTGTTTCAGCACCTTGTACACGTACACAGAGTAGCTCTCCTTTCGGCTGCGCTTGCGTTTCTTCCCGTCTTTCTTCTGCACTTTCGTAACAGCTTTTTTAGAGCCCTTCTTGGGAGCGGGAGCAGATTTCGCAGGATCCGGCATTTCCGCGGCAGGCAACACCACTCACCAGCAAAACCAACCGCGAGTACAACGGGGTTAGCTGCGCGCTTCTTATAGAGCCTACATGCAAATGAAGACTCGCACAGTCCTAAGTTTTCATTGGTTGACTTCCAACAGTGGCGTCATAGAGGTGGGGTCCATGTAAATAAGAAACTCCTCGCTCTCCCTCACTGGTCATTAGAACAAGTCTTGTGAGCCAATCAAAATGTCCCATTTCACACTAACCAGTAAATTATGTCAAGTGGTAGTTTCTAGTTTGGGGGTCTTGTTTGCGGTTGGCTTTCACTTTCCAGGTAATGTATGGGAGAGATCTACAACGCTAGCTAAAGACACGTTAACCATCTTTCTTGCAGTTTTGCTGTATGCATTTTGCTTTAAACCTCCAGGTATTATTTCCCTGAAATTCCCTTTCTGGTTTGCGCCACCTGTATTATGCAGTGAGGAACATAATAAAGTAAAAATTGGATTTATATACTTAAGCAACCAACAAAAAGCTTAGTAATTTTTTTTAAGTAACTTGTGTCAACTCCCGCCCATCTTCGGGATCTTACACATCTAGGAACACAAGACCAGTTGAAATTCTAATGAACTACCAGGGAAACAAACAAGGGTTTTAGGCTAACATCCACCATGGCTCCAGAAACCATAATTTAAACCCTAGACTACAATCTGAAACTATCTTGCTTTCCAAAAGATGTCAACTCCTGCACTCATACTTAGATGCTAACATTTTGAGATAGCACCTTTGAAAATGTTACTGGTAGAATCAAGCCAGGATTTTCATTGATAAACGTACCGTTATCCACATCACCGATATATGATGTGATACCCACATCACAACTGGAATGCAATACAGCACTTTTCAAGAAAACGTGGGTGGCTCTGAAAAGAGCCTTTGGGATGTTTGCTTAAACCAGTATGCTTTACGCCCGCTCCCCGCGGATACGGCGAGCCAGCTGGATGTCTTTAGGCATGATAGTCACGCGTTTGGCGTGGATGGCGCACAGATTGGTGTCTTCGAAAAGCCCCACCAGGTAGGCCTCGCTCGCCTCTTGCAGCGCCATCACCGCGGAGCTCTGGAAGCGCAGGTCGGTCTTGAAATCCTGCGCGATCTCGCGCACCAGGCGCTGGAAGGGGAGCTTGCGGATCAGCAGCTCGGTGGACTTCTGGTAGCGCCGGATCTCGCGCAGCGCCACGGTGCCCGGGCGGTAGCGATGCGGCTTCTTCACGCCGCCCGTGGCCGGCGCGCTCTTGCGGGCCGCTTTGGTGGCCAACTGTTTCCGAGGGGCCTTACCACCGGTCGACTTGCGCGCAGTCTGTTTTGTACGCGCCATGATGCCGCCGCTTTTATTTTACGTGTCTTAGACAGGCGTATTTATACACATAACCTCGCCTTGATTGGGCCAGAAAGCTACTAGGAATTTTCAGAACTGTGATCTCATTGGCTAGAATTTAATCCTTACTGGGAATAGAAGATTGTTACACTAATCTCTTTATAAAAGATCATCCCTTTAAATTGGTGTAATTCTTTTCTTTTTTTAGATTTTATTTATTTATTTATTTTTAGAAAGGGGAAGGGAGAGAGAAAGAGCAGGAGAGAAACAGCAATGTGTGGTTGCCTCTCACACGTCTCCTATGGGGACCTGGCTGGCAGCCCAGGCATGTGCCCTCACTGGGAATCAAACCAGCAGCTCTGTGGTTCGCAGGCCGACACTCAACTGAGCCATACCAGCCAGGGCTAAATTGGTATAATTCTTATAAGAGCACATTACAAAGTGGTTTTTGCACATTTGGAGCTTATACTTTAACAGGTTTCTTAGAAATACAAGCCTGCCCTCCTATGGACTAGGTTGCAGCCTGTAATTCCAGACATGAGTAGGTTCCAGCCTGTATTTCCAGCCATGAGTTAACTGTAACTCCTTTCCCATGGTTAATATTTACTCAGTGCCTGACACTGTGCTAAGCGCGTTATGACTGAGGTTCAGCAAAACAATAGTTAATTGAAAGAACCAAAAGGTTAATTTGCATTTACCTGACTTCAGAATCCGTGCAAGGCCTATGCTGACCTGGTCGAATTTGCCAAGTGGAGTCTTCTGCCTTTCTATAGCCTTTTCCCCCTGGAATGCCTCAATCCATTTGAGTGACCACGTAGGTCTTACAAATGAAACCTAAGTCAAGGAAGAGAAGACCAGAAATATTAATTCCTCCCTTACAATGGTGAATAGTTTCTAAATAGTCCAGTTATGTTTCAGTCAGACTAAAAGTTAAAGATTCAAAGCAAATAAACAATGCACGGATTACTAAATTGCCAGCATGTCCTTCAATAAGGCGTTTTCTAACTCTTAAAAGCTTTCTCTATAAGGAAATTGAAGATCAAAGACCTTTTCTTTAGTTCATATGCTTTAAAGTATTGCTCAGAAAATTGCATGTCATAAAACAGCACTTATGTAAGGTTACCAATGCTTAAAGTTGTCATAAATATAAAACTTTGAAACAGCTGCCTATTTTATTGAAAGAGCACTGAATCCAAACCTTATAAAACCTCAAACCTGAGAACAAAACCCGGCCAAAAAAGCTCACAACTTACCCTGATGTCAATATGGATGATTATCTTCCTGCTGAAGTCAAAGTAAAATAAGTGATTGTGAGGGGATTTCCTGAACACTAAACACAATGTAGCAATTTGGTATCTTTATATCTTCAAGAGCCCCTGGGGCAGCAGCAATCTCCTATTCTAGGGGAAAGATCTAAAATGTCATGCAAAAGTACAACCGATGTGAATAGCTGTTCCCCTTCTTATGGAGGTTTGTAATAATGCCTTACATCTACAGAGCACGAATCAGTCTTTTTAAATTCTTCTCTATACGCCATCACACTTAATCGCAACTCTGAAATAGGTAAGAAACTGAGCCTCAGAGAAATAAATCATGGCTTGTCTCAGATAGTAACCAGGCCTGCATAATATTCAAAAGTAAGAGAATGAAATGATAATGGATTTCCAGTTTCCTCAGACTTGGGGTACCTTTTAAAACTCTGATGAACTTTCCCATCATGTAATCACATCACTTAATGTTTCTCAGACTTCTTCCACTGAACTATTCCAATCAGAAGAAAACATGGCATCTGGATGACAGCCCAAAGCAGCTCGCCCAAATGTCACATTTCTTTGGAATGTTTTCTGGGCTTGTTTTTTTTGGAGGGGTGGGGGCGTGGTTTTTTTTTTTTTAATGTATGCACTGTTGGCTATGTATGCCACTTTATATAAAACAAAGAATCTCAAGCTGTATATTCGTATAGAATCCAAAAGTCATGGGATTTATTTTACCTTTAGAACATAGAAAATTCCAAGAATCTTCCTCTGGCTTAATAAAGAAATTGTATACGAATTTTTACTTCTCAGAAAAGAGATGTAAATGTAAATATTAATTCCAGGGCAATAAATCAAATACCATAACTAATGAGAATGGTCAACTTCTAAGAGGTATATGTGTTACCGCACAGGGACCAGCCTGCAGCGGGTCTGCCTCAGGCCGGCCTGTAGTGTGTGAGCTCTTGACTGTGTGTAGGAAAGATTTCACAGCACGAGTCCAGGTGATTTTGAGAGTACATTTATTAAAGCTGGGGACAGTAAAACAAAGGAAGGACTTAAGGTAGAAGAAGTAACAGGAGAGAGCCTAGGTGGTGCTCTGCTTTGGCTCCTCGAAAAGTTACAGGAAAGGAGTGGTGAACCAGCAGGGCTGCTTTTAGCTCACAGGGAAGTGAGAGAAAAAGGGGATTCGGAGACAGGATCAGGGGTAAGCCCAGGTCCAGCTGTGGCTGCTCTGTGCTCCCCTGGCTGCAAGTCTCCTGGGGACCCTTGGAGTTTAGGAAGAAGTAAAAAGTTCATGCCCAGAAAGGGGCATAGGCATGCTCTACAGCTAGCCACCCAGAGTCTTTGTCCTGAGGGCTTTGTATCTTTCCTGTGGGTGAGAATCGTAGCGGAAGCTGTCAGCAGAACATTCACCAGCTTTTCGGGTGCGTTTTTCATGCTGATGTGTCAAAATGAACACATACAGGGATGTGGGAATACTCTTTGGTCTGTTATACTGTTTTACTTTTATCTTGGGTCTGTCTGGCTTTTAATGGGGTTTTTGTTATTTGTTCCCCTGACTTCATCGGTCCTTGGTTTAACTGGCACAAGTGACATTAACTGTGTCTCTGTTCTATCTTTTCCCAGACCAGAGAGATTTCGGTTAGGTGTTCTCTGGTTAGGGAGGAGAGGTACAAACCATTCACTCTCAAGTGTCCTTGGTTTGGGGAGAGAAGGTCTTGCGATTCACCAGGTGGCTATAAGCTGCTTCAACTGTTTGGCCCTGTTTAATTTTCTTATCTCAGTTTCCCTATTCTACTTGCTCAGGAATTTTCCTAGCTTTTCACCATCCTGTCACATAGGTAACACACTTCTCAAAGTATAACAATCTGTGATGTATGGTTGCCTTAGAAATCACCTTTGACAGCAGAATTCCGATCCATGTATGTCCAGTTTCAGTTTCCCCTAGTCTCCGCATTGGTAGATACAGTGGTATTTCAGTGATATTTCTCAATAACTACTTTATCAGACGCAAGTGTATAATACAGAAGAACCTTTGCTTTGCTGCAGCTGTGGGGAAGAGGGAATATTTTTTCCTAATATCGCTGAAGTTTATCTCACCAGAATTAATAAAAATCAGCAGTTTTAAGATTAGGCACTGAAATTTTATCATTCAGCACTATAAGGGGGGAAACTCATGCGTGAGAAGCTTAAAATTTACCACAGGAAATAAGCAAGCAAAAGAAAATATTGCACAGGTGAATTATTAGGCTCCTAATGTTTCATATGTTCGTAGGTTTGTTGTTAATACAGAACTAATGGACTAAATTAAAATATGTGTTCCGGGAAGACAGTTTGTATTTAATCTTTGACTCAAGTACCCCCAAGGCTTCAGGTACCACCAAGATGAGACCAGATGCCTGATTCCCTTTCGTCTTGAGTGGCCTGCAGCCCTGGGCCCAATTGAGAAGCCGTAGGATTTTGAGCTTCTTTTATTATCCCATTCTGAGAGAGTTCATTCCCTGAACATACTGCTCATTGGATTAAAAACTTCCCCTTTACTTAAAACACTACTGCCTGTACTATACAGTGAAGGGTGGGTAGAAGAGAAGGAAAAAGTTTTCCTCCCCCCTCTTAAGGCCCCTGGCTGGATCTGAAAATTAAACTGCCAAAGACAGATTAGCAGGAGAAAAACACACAAATTTATTTCGTATAAGTTTTACGTGACACGGAAATCTTCATAAAGAAATGAAGATCTGAAGAAACAGTCATACCCGAGTATTTTTATGCTAGGTTTGATGAAGAGTGGGCACTCGTGTAAAAATGGGACAGACAGGTTATGGAGCGTGAGGTAAGTATAGTAACCTGGGGAAAACAGCAAAACAGGCCTGTCTGTTAGGATCCTTCTGTGCGTCCCTTTGCCTTTAAAGAAAGGAATGCTCCTTTCCTCTGGATCTAGGGATGGCATCTCACACAAGAGGGTTTTGTGACCTGTTTCAGGGGAGAAAGTCCATGGGAAGACCACTTTAATAGGGAAAGCCATGTTAAAATGTTTAATATGCTAAGGGGCCATATTTGGGGGTAGCGTGTCCTGTACCCCATCAGTGGCAGAATATGATATACCTAAAATATGCCACTTGAGCATAAGGATTATTGTGAGCTACAGGCACTTGAAAAACAGCAGGTGCAAAGCTGAGAGAAATCTGTACAAACAAACCTCGTTAAAGTAACCTTTATCTTCCGGGTCACTTTCCCACTGTTAATGCACCAATTCAAACCCTATTGTCCTGTTACATTCTCCCAATTAACTAGTCTGTGTCCAATTCAGTAGGTAAGTGTTCAGCTCTAACCGCGTCTCTGATCCGTCATTTCTTTATGAGGGCTCCCATGGCAAGTAAGACTTACAGTACACAAATTTGTATGCTTCCTCCTGTTAATGTCTCCTGTCAAATTTAATTCTCAGGCCCAGCCCAAAACCCTAAGAGCAGAAGTGAAATTTCACCTTCCCTACAGCAGCTATGAGTTTAATGGGGTGCAGAACATGCTTCCCTGCTGCGACCAGCGAGGGGAGGAGGTCCCTGATGGGGGGCCACGGGAGATTAAGAAAGACACAGACACAGACAGTTTAAGGAAAAGCGGGGGCCAGGTGGGGCATTGTCCTCTGATGGAGAGACAATGACCCTGAATATGGTCTCCCCGTTTATTTTAAAAGGTGTAGTTAGATAAAGGTCAAGGACGTTTTGCAGACTCAGGGAAAAACTGCAGGCATAATTGCTGCATTCCCAGGCTATCTAAAGGATAAATATTTCTTCTGCAAAAGTTACAGCCTCATTCAGCTGAAGCTTGTGGTTAACTATCTCCTTCTAAACCCCTGCGGGTTCTGGCTGTGTGATGCCAACCTTCACTGTCCTCCACACTTCCCCCAAACATACCACTTTGGTGTATTGATTGTGAGCTGAAGGAACTTGAGAAACAACTGGTGCAGGAGGGGCTCTCTGCCATTTTTATCTAAAAGTAGCTCATAAAATTTCCCACTTGAGAGATACCCTTCCAGTACCACTAAAATTTGTGTGCTTTATCCCTTTTGATCAGTCTTATGTCAGTTTAATTCTTCAGCCCAGGCAAATAAGTTTTTTGGGGGGGCGGGGGGAGTCTGTCTTTAGGCAGATAAGAGGAGTTCAAACTCTGACCCTGCATTTCTTGTTTTTTTAAGTAACTATGGCTCAAAAAAATCAATATGCCAAAACAGCATTTTAGTTTGGCATGTCCTGAACTCCTAGTCTTATTATGGGGTGGCATCTTCTACTACCCTTCAACATCTGTGAATTTCAAAGTGTTGTTTTAGACATGTGATGCACGGTGGCATCATTCAGTGAACAGACAGAGAAAAGGGGTAGGGGTGAGGGAATAAATCCTCTCAGCCCCCATGGCAGCCGCACCTTGGAGATTTTCATTTTAAATTTTGATTTTCGGAGAGGTTGAGTTTTGAGCTTAAAGTGAGTAAAGAACAACCGCCGGGATGGATGTACAGGTCTGAAGCCTAGAAATCTGGATAAAGATACCGATTTCAAATTCATGGCTATACATTGGCATACAGAAGGTAGTTACAGCCAAAGGAGAGATGAAAGAAGACACATAAGATGTTTAAATAAATAAATAAGTAAATAAATAAATAAAATAATCCTTTCTCAGAAAAACTCAACTTCTTTATGATGGAGAAACCACATCTTCTCATGGATTTGCCTACAGAAGGCCCAGGTAATGAACATGATATCAGTAAGGATCCCAATCAACTTCACAGGGCAGTTTCTGGTAATGACTCAACGTGGAGCAGGTGGCCTTCCTCTTGCAAAACCCATTTCAGCAAACTTTTGAGCTCTATGTGGGGCCTCAGTTTGAAAACAAAATCCTGGCTGAAAAGAGTCGATTTTAGAGGATCTAGAAAGAGTTACAAAATATCGTTGAGTCTTCTTTCTGTATCTATTCTTCTGTCACCAGAAGTTCGGACAACAGTGCATTGGATTCACTGACCTCCACGAGAAGGTTTGGCAATATAATGTGACCAATTTTCCTAGGATCTCATTTCTCCCGGGTGAGGTGAAATCCCAGGCCTCATACCCACCACAATAGAGACTACACTCGAACACCAGGGCGACCTCCCTCTCTCCCGTCCCTGATACCCCAGGGGCTGCTCTAGAGATCGCCTAATCGGTCTGTCCGTCTAATGACCACAACTGCTTGTAGCCCTTTCCTGTAACCAGTCTGAAGCCTGGGATTCTCTTGGGATTAGACATGGCGCTGGCGTTCTCGTCTCCTTTCCTTCTCTGGACTCCATTTGCTCTTCCGGTCTCTCCGAGAAAGACCTTTCCTATTCGCCTGAATTTAATGTCTCCCGGGAGCACCCAGATGGCGAGAAGCGAAGGAAAACAGCTGCGGAATTCGGAAGCCCAGGCTTGGGACCTGGCTGTGGCAGACAGGGTCCGCTAGAGGGCGGTGTGTGGGGCGGGGAAGGAATAGGACACGTGAGCAAAGAAAGGAGAAACTGCGGTGGGGCGGGGACCATTTCGACCGCTTCCCGCCCATGTGCTTGAGGTTTTCAATCCGGTCCGATAGTCTCATATATCAGGGGGCCGAGCTGGCCACACTGGCACTGAGGCTTGTGTTCTCGGGTTGTGTTAGTCATGTCTGGTAGGGGTAAAGGAGGTAAAGGATTGGGGAAGGGGGGTGCTAAGCGCCATCGGAAGGTGCTGAGGGATAACATCCAGGGCATCACTAAGCCTGCTATCCGTCGCCTTGCTCGGCGTGGGGGAGTGAAGCGCATCTCGGGCCTCATTTACGAAGAGACCCGGGGCGTGCTCAAGGTGTTCCTGGAGAACGTCATTCGGGACGCGGTGACCTACACGGAGCACGCCAAGCGCAAGACGGTCACTGCCATGGACGTAGTGTACGCCCTGAAGCGACAGGGACGCACCCTGTATGGCTTTGGAGGTTAAGTCTCTGTTGAATCCTAAAACGTGGCAATTTCAAAGGCCCTTTTTAGGGCCACCCATATAGGTTTTGAAGGAGCTGTACACCTGTTTCCGCATCGTAGGTAACTGCACTTGGGACTTAAAAGTACACTAAAGTGGTGGGTGTGTGTTCGTGTACTGCTGCCATTTCAGGAGCTCTTACTTTTTTTTCAGTTTTAAAAACCTAAACCCTCAATGCTCCAGGTTGAAGTAGTATTTCAGGTTGTTTCTTGGTGTGTTACTGCTTGTTAAACTAGGCTATGGAAAATGAAGACTGGGTGAGGTCAGTTGACCCTCAATCTCCAGTTTTGCTACATTTGAGCAAAGTGGGAAGGCGGCCCTAGGTTTATAATCTACATGACAGTTCTGCCTCTTGATCGTTTTTGAGTCTTGTAACCTTGGCCTCACTTCCAGCTCTTCAGTGAGGGGGTGAGCCAGGTGGCTCTAAGGGCTCGAACATAGGATGCAGTTTTGTGATGTGCTCACTTGAAAAGATGCAGGAGTACTTGCAAAGTTATCAAATCCAGTTACCAACCGTTCAAACATCCGAATACAGGGTGGGGCAAACGTAGATCTACAGTTTGAACCTACTGTTGCCCCATCCTGTATATTAAGTCAAGATGAGTTCTTTAGTGCAGTTGTAAAATGGCAGTTGTCTGGCCAGTGTGTAGAAAGTATTCTTGGTTTCCTGTGTTTTGGGTGCTCATTTAAAAGTCTCCTTACAGGAGACTTCTGTACCTTTAGATTTTAGTTCTTAGTACCACAGTGAAGAAAAGTCAAGGACCTATGAGAGAATGTCTTTCAGTGACAACACTGCAAGGATAGAGATGCAGAGACAATATCCTATAATAGCAAAACAAATTAATAATCTTAATGTCTTGAAAGCAAATCTTCAAGTAACAATTCAGATGTGTAATTTTTCCAATAGGGGCTGTTGTAGGTAGGAATGAGAGGCCTGCAGGAACATATCCACCATCAATATAGAAAGCACAGTGTAATCATTGGCGAGGCAAAAGCAAATAAATGATTCTATATCTGCACAGTAAAGAATAAAGTGTCATTCTCTGTACTACCGCTTCTATATTTTCTTGAAATGTGGTAGGTCTACACCGCTAATCCTTAAGCCTAATTATAATTTATTAGCTAGTACATTTTCAAGTAAAAGACATTATCAGCATTCTACACTTATAATTTTACAGCTAAATTTGGCTATATAGTAGTCGAGAGAAAAAAAATTATGTCAGCTCCCAAAAGAAAAACCAGCTCTTGCTCTGTACTTGGCTGTTCTCATTAGAACCAAACACTTGAAGGTGAACTAGGTTTAAAACAGTGCTTAACAATGGAGATGTCAGCAAGTCAAAGGATGTGACTGGCCCTCCAGGAGCTTATCAGAATGAAGAAGAAAAATCATAAAATATATACATACATACTTACATATATGGTTGAAAACCACATGGTAGCATATGTGCAGTATAAGAAATCTAGAAAACATCCCTGGCTGGTGTGGCTCAGTGGATTGAGTGCTGACCTGTGAATCAAAGTGTTGTGGGTTCAATTCCCATTCAGGGCACATACCCGGGTTGTGGGCCAGGGTAGGGGCACTCGAGAGGCAACCACACGTTTTTGTTTCTCTCCCTCTTTTTCTCCCCCGCTTCTCCTCTCTAAAAATAAGTAAAATCTTTTTTAAAAAATGCAGTAAACAATTCAAAATTTTAAACATTAAATAAACAAATAAATATAGACAATAATTACTGTAGGAATCCTTCCACTAGAATATAGTAATGACAGAAGTCATTGGCTGCTGGGAAGTGGGAAAGCATGGCTGTGGAGGTGGGGCTTGTGTCGGGCTTTGAATAAGGAGCAGAATGCCTGGCACCCTACTGAGATACACAGTAAAGGGGAGAGGAAGGAGGAGGACCAGGGAAAGAGCTGCAAGAACAATGTTTGTGAAAAGCTCCAGGTGAGAAATAAATCAGAGGATTCGGTGTTAAAGATGTTTCGTTTTCCCTTTAAAATCTCAGTTGCAAGTGGCATTTCTATTGCAAATGTCACTATGATTTTTTTTTAATTGTAAAGGCAGTGTAGATTGAATATATCTGAACCTCACTGAGATATTCTGAAGAAGGACATATTAAAGATTTGAAGAGAAATCAAAGAATAAGGGAGGAGTGGAGGGACAACTATCCACTGGCTAAACTAGTGGTTCTAAGTGTGAGCTGCAATCTAGGAGCATCCGATCACCTGGGAACTTGTTAGAACTACATCTTGGACCCACCCCAGACCTACTGAATGAGAGAAATTCTGGAGGTAAAACCTAACAATTTCTGGTTTAATAAACCCTCCAGGTGATTCTGATACACATTTTAAGATTTGAGAACCACTGATCTGAGTAACACTTTTTTCTTTAAATGAAACAAAAGTATTTAGAATCTAAATATATACTACCCTATATTTGTTCACCGTAATGTTGAATTTTGTTTTCTTTAGTGGGAACAAAAATTAGGTGAATGAGCCTAGTAAATTTCCTGTAGTACAAAATATTACAAGAGGAAAAAGGTAAAAGCTTATTTTCTCCAAGTATTTAGGGTAAACAAAAAAGATGTATGAATAAAAACTGTAGTCAGCTTGTTTTACAGATTATTGGTCTCTATTTTTAATAGTATTGAATTTTGTAATCAATAGCTATGTTTCTTTTTCTGCTTAAATTACTCCAAGATCTTGTTCTTAAACCAACAATTATACATGTTCTTTACAGTAATATCAACAGTGACCTCGTTCCCATCCTGCTACTCCACTAAATACTACTATGAAATGGGTTAACTGAACCCTCTATTTGCTGTATGCAGCCTCTGAATATTGCCGAATTACAGAATATGCATTATGCATCTTTTTGCATTAATAAATGGTTGTTTTAAAAAAAAGTCTTTAACCATCTGTAACAATAAGGAATATAATACTATTTTATCACTTTGCTAACAAAATAACTTCCTTCTCATTTCCACCCAAGCGGCACAGGTGCTCTCTAAAGCTGCTCCTGACCCGCCATCTCTTCCCTCCTTGGGTGAAATCAGAACTACCTAGAATGTATATAAATGATCATATAGAATTTACTCTGAGGGTCCACCTCCATTACCAGGGTAACAGAGGCACTTAAGTGTCCCACTGAGTAATCAAATCTCACAATTGACCAATCTGAAGTCTTACCCTTTCTTTCTAGGCTCCCCACTTCTCTACATAGGGGCGCTATCCTCCCAGGCACCCAAGCTAGATGCTCCTGAGTCACCCACTACATTCTTATTTTCTTCTTTTGAAACCTTTCACTCTGAACTTTATATTCTAGCTCTAATGTACATGTTATCTCTCTACTGGAGCCCAAAGAATTATTACATATGCAGAATGTTACTAGTATATATAAATATGTATGCATGTATACAGAACTACCAGAAAAAAAATGCTCATAGAAATTTAGGAATGATGTATAGATGTTGGTTGTTGTTATATTCATTTAGTGTTTCTAAATTGTTTGACTTGCTTAAAACAAGCATGTATAATTTCTTCTGAAATAATCAGAGGATAATAGAGAGGCAGGTAGACTGATTGGTAGGTAGATAGAGAGATGATGATAGATGGATAGATAGATAGGCAGGCTATATGAACCATGGCAAATTCTAGCTTTACCAAAGTTCAATTTTCTCATCTTAATGTTACTGAGAATTTCTCCTTAGATTACAGGAATGTTTTAAGAATCAAAGGAGGTCTGTGTGGAAGACTGAAGCTGGGACCTGACATGAAAACCACAGTCGATGCCTATTTCACCCAATCTAGTTCTTACAGACTCTCTAACCTCTGTGGAAGGAGGGAGAACATAGCCAGAATGTAGAAATAAAGGCAGGCCAGAAAGGTAAAGATGAGGTATAAGCAGCTTGGCAGGGCCGGAGTTTTCAGGACTAGACAAGAACAATGTAGTCATCTTAAAGAACCAAACAGACTCCCCGCTGATGTGACTTCTTACTGTCCACTATTTTCGCCATAAGCATCTTTGCTGCAAGCATTTTTACCACATACCTAATTGGCTGTAAGGCAATTTTGCTGTTAAAATAAAAGATAATATAATTGGTTGACAGTTTGGATTTGGTGGTTGTTGTTTGGTTTGATTTCTCTACTGACAAAGTTCTTGCAGTTACTCCCATTTTTATATGATATTTAAATCCTATTTAATACACTTAATGCTGCAGAGTTCTCCATGGAGCGAATCTACCACAGTTTCTCTGTCCACTCTCATAGTGTGGGAATTTCTTTTGGATAAATATCCAGAAGCACAATTGCTGGTTCTTATGATATGTTTACTTAGTTGACCCAAGAAGTATCAGGCTACTCTTCAGAATAGCTGCCCTAGTCCACAGCCCACGAGGAGGGCACCAGTCATACATAAGCCCTAGATCCTGGCCAACCCTTGGAATTATTCAGCTTTCCAACGTTTCCTAGAGTATCTAGCTTAAAGTGGCATCTCATTATTGCTTTGATTTTCCTTTTCTTTTTAAAAAAATTTTAAAAGATTTTATTTATTTTTAGAGAGAGGGGAAAGGAAGGAGAAAGGGAGAGAAACATCAATGTGTGGTTGCCTCTCACACATCCCCCACTGGGGACCTGGCCTGCAACCCAGGCATGTGCCCTGACTGGGAACTGAACCAGTGACTCTTTGGTTCTCAGGCCAGTACTCAATCCACTGAGCCACACCAGCCAGAGTGAGTTTCCTTTTTCTGATTACTAATATTTATGAGCATCTCCGCATATATGTTAATCTTGCTTCTCTTCTGTAACCTTTTCCCCTACACTATTCATAGGGTAAATTCTACCCCTTCTGAGTTTAGCATTCAAGACGCTCCTCCCCCCTAATACACTGGCTTCTAAGTCTCCACCACTAGAAGGTCCCATGGGAACCCTTAGGGTTTAGGAGGCAGTAAAAAAAATCCATGCCCAAGAAGGGGTATGGGTATGCTGTAGAGCAAGCCCTCGCCAGGTCTTTGTCTTCATTGTTTTTCCCCCCACTGCGGGGAGAATCTTAGAGGAGGGTTTCGATAGACTATTCATTAGCTTTCCAGGTGTGTTTTTAATATGCTGATGTATCAAAATGAGCATATAGGGGAGTTTGGAATTATTCTCTGGTCAGCTTTACTGCTTTACTTTGATCTTGGGTCTTGCTATAACCAGGTTTTTGTTATTTGTTCCCCTGACTTCATTTGCCCTTGCATTCGGCTGTCACAGATGGCATTAATTAAGTCTCTGTTCTCTATCTTCCTAATCAGGGTGATTTAAACTAGATAATCTCTGGTTGGGGAGGAGAGGTACAAACTGGTAGGGTGGTCGTGATGCAAGCTGTGAAAGAATTCACATAGAGAACAACATGCAGACAGCAAAGTTTTTATTTTACTTTCCCAGAGAGGGAAAGGGCTAGGTGCTGAGATATGCAGCAGCCCTGAGGGGTAAGTGCTTTGAGCTTTTATTAGGTTATTAATTGGATTATAAAAGGGTGGAAGGGGTTGCTGTTGTGTGGCCCCTGGGCTGTTGGGGGCTTTGCAACAGGAAGTGTGGGTGGTTTTGTATAAACTGCAGTTTGCTTCAATGTTATCTTTTGCCTGGAGCTGTAGGGGCAGTTAATCACTTTCTGTTCTTGTTTTCCAGTAATTCCCAGTCCTGTGGACATACAGCAGAAGAGTAAAATGGCATTCATGTTTAATTAGGTCATAGGCCTGCTTGCAAATGACGCCACTGTAGTAATTGGCACTGGCTTTGTCCTTGCATAAACCATTTGCTCTCAAGTGTCCTTGGTTAGGGAAGACAAGGTCTTGCAATTCATTAGCTGTAAGTTGTTCAATTTGTTTGGCCTTGTTTAATTATCTTGTCTCAATTTCCCCATGTCACTTGCCCAGGAATTTTCCTAGCTTACTATCTGCCTCACTTTCAAAACCATACTCCCTGGGCTGTGGAGGGGGAAGGAGGGAAAGTAGTGCTGGGCACTTATTTCATTTCCCAAAGTGCTCCAGACACAGGAAGACACTCCAAAAACTGGCAATAGAACTGGAAAAGGCACTTCCAAATTGATAGAAATAGCCTTTAACGTGTTCAGTAACAGGACAGATAAAAAGAAGAAAGACACGGAAATGAAAAGTAGACTGCTACTTTGGCAGTAGCCATTCGTTTGGGACCAGGCGACATTCAGAGAGAAGATGCCTCCAGTGAGTAACCCTGGCCACCTTGGGAAAGGTCCACAGGCCCCTAAGTTAGGGCAGGACCAGTGTCCATACTGCAAACACTGGAGGAGGGTTGCTCCACTCATCCCCAGAGTGAAGGTGAGCGTCAGCAACCACTCTCCAAATGCCCCTTGAATATGAAGATTGACATGGCCAAGGGGCTCCCCAACAGGTTCTGCAGAATAAGATCATCTCCAATGAGGAGCCTCATTCAGGTTACTTTAGAAGTTGAAGAACTGTTAGAATTTCTACTGCATGATGGAACCACTTATTCTGTGTTGACCACTTAAAAGAACACCCTGTCTGACAGAGGTTCAATATGTGGACCCTGACAAAGAAGATACCTACTAAGAAGGCTTCCTGGTAGCTAACTGGCCTCAAATTTAAGCAAAAACAAACAGAGCCTAGCAGTCATTTTTACACAGGGCTCTCTCAGGTAGAAAGAAGTTCATGGAATCCTATCTAAAGCAATAGGACTGAGGCTTTCTCTGTGCAATCAGAGCTGTGTAGGTACATTCTGCACCACCACCACCACCTTTACCAACCAATCAGAGCAGCTCCATTTTGACCAGTCAGCAAAGTATCTTTTGGACTAAACTTCGAATACTTGGAGTCCTCAATTGCATGAGGACAGGCCAGTCAGGGACCAGGGGCATGGCAGGGACTTGTTTCTGTATAAACCAGCTCTTCTCCCAGCTCTCTTGCATACATACAAGGAAGGTGGGCAAAGAACAGCTGTCAGTTTCATTCATTATCCCGATCTGCAGAATAGATGCACTACGTGTATATTCCATTGGTATTATGTTAGCAATTTTCACCCCACAGCTGGGATTAGAAAGCATAATCTCGTACAGTTAGGCAGTAACAAACTATAACCAATGTTGCTTAAATACCATCTTCAACGGAATGCCACTCATAACTATGGAAATAACCCTGATAAATGCAGTAACTCAAAACAGAACAGCACTAGATACTCACACAGGAGCCTAAGGAGGAATATGTACCTTGACAACAGAATACTGTGTGTGTGTGTGTGTGTGTGTGTGTGTCACATAACTGGGAACATTATGTCCAGCTCTTCAGGATATGCACGTACAAATCAATTTGATATCTGACCCATTCTTACTGATAAACCAATGGGCTGAGCCCTGGTTTGGATCAGGACCACCCCATGGAAGAAGATACTGATTGCCTTAGCAGTCCTCATTTTGGTAGGTCTCATGCTGCAGTACCTACTGTTGTAACTTTTGTATGGAGCTAAAAAGCAGTGTTCTGCAGAATGATGGCATCTAATGCAAAATTTATGATGTTACAAGAGGATACCATAAGGAATCTTAGGGGCCATTAGAATTAGCAGAAACAAAATTTCATCTTCTAGTGCCCTTTAGCTTTGCTGACCTTAGTGACTTCATGAACTTTCCTCATTACCCCCTCATTAAAATACAGAACTTTCCTCCCAGAAGCAGAGATTTTCTGCCATTTTTAAACATGGACCTATATAGCCATATTGTTTAACTGAGTGCACAGGAATGTCTCCACCTATACATGCGACACCAAAGTCCACCTGCATGATTTCCCCCAATAAAGATGGATCAAATGCTTTGTTTGGGATACAGTGCTCTGAATGCCACCCTTGGTATGTTCCATGCTTGCGCTCTCCCATAAAGTTCCCTCTCATAAAATCATCTCGGAGCTGCTTTTGGCAGGGAGCTACTAAACTCCTGATTCACTCTCAAGACCTCAGTAAATTAGCCATAGGGCCAGAGACCAACCATTCCAAACTGATGAAGACAGCCTGCAGGGTATTCAATAGCAGGCATGTGGCAGAGGAAAGAAAAACCAATGTATGTATTACAAGCAGGAGGGACATTGAAAGAGGACTGTTCGAACCAACACGAGACAGCAGAGTGGAGACAAGACCAGTCCCCAAATGTCCCCGTGAAGGTGAGGAGTGACGGAGCTGAGGAGTCCCCAGAAGGCTTCGGGAAATCCGATCACCATCTTCCCCCACCCCGAGGAGCCCCAGGTGATCTTGGAAGTTGAAGGAGAGCCAATTTAATTGCTTCTTGGGTATCGGAAGCACTTCCTTTGTATCGACCACCAAGAAAGGCACCCAGTCTAGCAGGGGTTTACAGTACAAAATGAGCATCAGGAAAAGGCGAGACCAAATGGTTCCTGGAGCCTTTCGCCTATGAAATAGGCTTGCGGGTGGCTGCCTTCCCGCTGTCCTCACACAGTAGTCCTTCTGTGTTGTCTCTGTCCCGATCCCCGCTTCTTACGAAGACACCGCTCTTGTGCTCTTGTCGAGTTAGGGCCCATCCCGATGACCCCACTGTAACTTAACCGCCTACTTTAAAAGTCCCATTTCCAAACGCGGTCACATTCTCGTCTTCCACATGTGAATGTCCATACCAAGAAAGTGGAGACCTCCCCTTACCGCTCCCCGTCGCCCCCACCCCGACCAGGTGCCGGCTGCTCTGGAGATGGGCTCCTCCGACTGTCATTCAGTCTGAGGACGGAAACTGCTTTTTTCGCCCTTCTGGGTTGCCCAGGTTCGGAGCTTGGGATCCTCTCGTTGGACTCAAACCCGGAGCTGGTTCTGTCGTCTCCTCCCCATCCCCGGCCTCCATTCGCGCTTCTGGTCTTTTTCCCCCAGGAGGGGCAATATTAATGCGTCGGGGGAGCGGCCAGTGGGCGAGAACGGGAGGAAAACAGCTGCGGGGCCCGGAAGCCGCGCCTGGGATCTGACTGTGGGTGGACAGGGTCCGCTAGAGGGCGGCGTGGGGAGTGGGGGAAGGGACAGGACAGGCGAGCAAAGACAGGAGAAACTGCGGAGGGGCGGGGACCATTTCGACCGCTTCCCGCCCGCGCGCCTTGCGGTTTTCAATCCGGTCCGATGGTCTCGTATATCAGGGGGCCGAGCTGGCCTCAGTGACACCGAGGCTTGCGTGGCCGGGTGTAGGTAGTCATGTCCGGGAGAGGCAAGGGAGGTAAAGGCTTGGGCAAAGGCGGCGCCAAGCGTCACCGCAAGGTCCTGAGGGACAATATCCAGGGCATCACCAAGCCCGCCATCCGTCGCCTTGCTCGGCGTGGGGGAGTGAAGCGCATCTCGGGCCTCATTTACGAGGAGACCCGGGGCGTGCTGAAGGTGTTCCTGGAGAACGTCATCCGGGACGCGGTGACCTACACGGAGCACGCCAAGCGCAAGACGGTCACTGCCATGGACGTGGTGTACGCCCTGAAGCGACAGGGACGCACCCTGTACGGCTTTGGAGGTTAGGCCGCTGCTGCAGGCTTTAGCGTGCGGCAATCCCAAAGGCCCTTTTTAGGGCCACCCAGGTAGTCTTTGGAGGAGCTGGGTGCTGTGTGCGTGTGTGTCTCCTCTAGCATCTCGGCCGTTCACCCAACTGCCCCTGCGCCTTGCCAGTGTCGCATGTCAGGAGGCAGTGCTTGGGAGGCACCCGGTGTTGTATCCCGAACAATGGGACTGAGGCTTTCTGCACCCGGTTGCAACTGTGCAGCCACGTCCGGATCTGGGTGTTCGTGGACTAGGGAACGGCGCTCCACGGCAGTCCGGGTGCGGTCTCAGCCGTTCAGGGCAGTGCTGCTTTTACCAGTCAGACTCGGTATCTCTCGAGTCTATATCCGCATAGCAAGGTCTCTCCCTCAGGGACGGGGGTGGGAGCCTGGGATTGAGGCGGGAATTCACTTTCTCTCCACGTGAGCCACCGCAGCCACCCTCCTGCCTCGGGGGCGCGCTTTCCCGGTTGGGGTGCTGAGGTACTGGTCGCACGCGAGGCTCTCCCTTCGCCCGTAGTTCTGCATCGGGGGCTCCCGTTGCTGACGTGAGGATGCCGGCCGAGCACTCCCCGCAGCTGCTATCTGAAGGGGACGTTGTGCTCCATCTTTAGACACCAGGTCGTATCGGTCTGTTTGGGGGCGCGTTACCCACGTTGGAGGTCGTATTACTGGGCTGTGGGGAGTTTAAAGCGGCAAAAGGAGGCAAGGTCAGGCCACCTTCCCTGTTGGACTCAGGGCAGCCCCAGATTGGCGCTCCCGAGGTGCCAGTTCTGCCACGTGATCGTTTTGAGCTTTGCGAGTTACTCTTTGGGCTTGCCTTCCCACTTCTGCAGTGAAGGGAGTATGGCCAGGTGGCTTCGGGGCCCTGTTCACATTGGAAGCTGTCTTGTGCCATCCACTGTTCACGCGAAAAGGCGCGAGAGCACCTGCAAAAGTCAAATCCGATCAACAGCCATTCAGAAACCAGGGAAGAGAAATTCAGGCGATTAGATCCCAGGTGAACTCATTAGTGCAATTTTAAAACAAGTGGGGGAGACCCGGCCAGTGCGTGAAAAGTATTCTTGGTTTCCAACTCTGTTCTCATAATTCTCTCTATTGCTGTGGTCTTCGGTCGCCAGCTGTGACCCACGAACAGGGGTCAAGCTCAGTGTAGAAAATGGGAGGCGGTATCTTTAACTAATGAAGCAGAATAGGGTCAAAACTATCCCAAGTGGAAAACTAATCCTTTTGTACACCTTCATTTCCATTTTTAGATGTGTATGAACGTGCAGTAGGTAGCAATACGGAATCACATCTTACCGTAGTTTGGGGTCAGAAATCAGAGCTACTGCATAGTGTGTATAGTGATAACTGTATCTCTGCATGTAAGGATCGTGTACTGTTTTCTTCTGAAACCATGAAATGAGAAGCGAACCGCAGGGCTCAGGCTCAAAGTTGTACGCCGTCCCGGTGCCATCTTCGGACTGTGTGAGCCACACATTCCCAGGTGTCTCTTCCTCACCGGGTTCAGTGTCTTCAACCATTCAACCGGAATGAAGCAAAGGCCCTCCCTCCCTCCCCGCCTCCCGGGGTTATTGTGAAATTGAATGAGAGGAGGTGAGTGAAAGATGAGCCATAAGCCACCTAGGAACCTGGGTTATTCTTACTGCCCGTGCCACGCAGTCTGGATGCTGGTGGCGTGTTTAAAATTCTTCACCAACTTGTGTGTGCGTGTGTGTTTTAATGAGGTGATCGCGTAACGTAACGGTGGGAAATGGCGACCCACCCCACCATTCTTTGGACACCGTTTCTGTAAGTGCTGGCTCCGACGAACGTGTGGCTTGTAGATGAACATCATGTTTAAGAATCCTAGGAACTGACGTCGGAAGACACAGACTCCGACCTTGGAGCGCCCCAGCTCCGGGAGATGTGCCGACCTCCATCCATCCGTGGAGCCAGGACGTCGCGCCCGGAACCGTCACTTGCCATATGGGAATGGACTGTGCTCACCTGCACGTAGGGGACTTTTCGACCCCCTCCCTTGATCTCTTTGTTCTGTTCCCCTCTCCCTCCTTGTAAAAGCCTCTGCCTCCACTGAGAGGTGGTGATGGGCTTTGAGACGGGAGCGCCCCACCTTCCAGGTGGCCAGCACCTGAAAATAAACCACTTTCCTTTACATGAGCACCCGCCTGTGGAGTCTTGGCTTTCCTAGAGGCAGGCAGCCGGACCTGCTTTCGGTTACGACTGTGATTGGGCCTTACGTCAATTGGTATGTCACTGTTATTTACATCCTGGATGCTGATGCTATTAATAGATTTGCGACCACGCGTAAGGCTCTGTTCTAAGTCCTCTGTGCGTGGACTGTCCTATCTCTTTTCATCCTCACAGCGACCTGGAAGTGAGCACCGTTAGGATGCTGCTCTACACGTGAGGACGTGGAGATCCCAGTCTTTTTGTCTCCGCAGCCTTTTCCTGGTTATGGGTCAGGAGCCCTGGCCCTACGCATGAGGGGCCTCGGGCCTTAGCCGCTCCCTCCTCCCCTTCGTAGAAGTGAGGGGAGGACCCTGGAGTTCTGTTTCCCATCCCCCTTTCTCTTCTCTGTCACCCTCCTTCCTCCTGCCTGCCTTTCTTTCTGTACTTCGCTCTCAGCCCCTGACCGCACCCCAACCCTCTACCCCATCCTCGGAAACTTCTGTCAGCGAGGCCGAATCTGACGTCTTCGGTGGTGTGAAAGCAGACATTCCTCCCCAGATCATCTGCATCCGGGACCAGATTGGCGTCGCGGGCGGGGGGTGCGGGTCCTTGAACTCTTTTTCTCAGTCTCTCGCACCAGGAGCAGGCTACGTCTGGGGCCGTGGCCATTCGTGGGCTTTCCAGACGCCCCGTATTTCCGTATTCCACGACCCTGCCAAGGACCTTGGAAGTTCCCCGCAGAGGTCCGGTCCAGGCCTGCTCTTGGTCTGTTAACTTCAAGGACCCCAAGAGGCGGGGGGGGGGGGGGGGGGGCATCGCAGGAGGCCCAGCTCCCTCACTGAAGGCGAAGAGCCGAAGGGCAGGTGAACTAGGCCCCTCATCCAGCATTTCCTGACCAGCTATGGTGTGCAGGGCACGGCTTGGGTGCCAGTGCCACAGAGGTGAACGAGAGCAGATCCTGACCCTGGGGGACGCTTCCGGCCTGATGATTGAAGGGAAGGGAGTAGGGAGGGGTGTTAGGATAGGACAGGGTGGGGGTGGAGGGTGGGGGGGTGGGTGGCAAGGAGGAGGACCCAAAAAGATGAGGGAGAAGAGGATGAAGGGAAGGGGTCGAATCTTGAAGAGCAGGGGCTCTGAGGGCTGCAAAAAGGGGGCGGGGCACTCGGCACAGAAGAAACAGGAAGGGGTGAGGCCGCGGCGTACCTGGGGCCTGCAGATGTGCTGTGGGGGGTCAAGAACGTCCCTGGGGAGGTCCTGAGAGACACCGGGAACCAGACGTATATTGAAGTTGTCTTTGTTGGGATATTGTAGACTTAATCACTATCCGCAGAATAGCTAAAACTGATGGAACGCTTCTCCTGGAGCGGACACCGTGCTAGGTACTTTGTAAGAAGCGTCACCTTTAATATTCCCGACAACACCATTGGCAAGGTGCTACTGTCTCTCGCCGTTTCTACAAGTGGGGAAGAGCGAGGCCTAGGGAGGTTTCCGTGCTGAAGTCGCATACCTGTTCTGTTGCGTGGTCCAGCGGAGGATTCAAATTTGAGCTTGTCTAACTGCGGACTCTCTGCCAGTCATTAACCGCCAGTGCTCTGAACTGCCGCGCAACAGAAGGCGGGCTTCATTCTGAAGGGAACTGGGAAGCAGGTGGGAAGTTTCTAAGCATTCAGAGAAAAGACAACTCTCACACAGAGTGCGTGGAAGCTTAGCGGCAGCGCAGAGTGTCCATGGGTTAAGGGAGGGACCATGGACGGAGGGAGGGAGGGTGACAGAATTGAAAGTCAGAGAGCAGATCTGATGACATTTGGTGGCTCATGAGGTTTGGACAAAGGACGAGAGGAAGGAACTTCTGCCCCGAACAGGTTAACCGGGGGCTCGGGATGGGGAACCGAAGGTGTCTTTCATTAAGATTGGAGGTACGAAAAGGGAAAAATAGCTTGGGGAAGCAAGACGCTGCAGTTTTGGAGATAAGCGGAGTTGGAGGCACCTATCGTCCATCCAGAAGGACCCGGCCACAAGGCAGTGAGAAAAATGTTGGTGCAGAGCTCAGGACAGGGGTCTCAGCAGGAGATACCACTTGGGGAGCACTCGTCAGAGGCAGAGATACGGAAAGCGGGGAATCCGTGACCTCGCCGCTGGAGTTGCAGGGGGGGGAAAGACAGAGGCCCGCGTGGGTTGAACCCACGATATTGATGGGGCTGGCGGAGGAAGAGGAGGAGGACCCGAGAAGGCTGAGATGGGGACCCGGAAAGAAGGGTAAGGAGGAGGACCGGGAGAGAGTGTGAACCCGAAGGCCAAGTCCTCTGCCGAGGAAGCAAAGGTGTCAGTAAGCGGGGCCACAGTACCCCGTTGTATCCCTCTACGCAGGCACACGCACCGGTTCCTGCTGCCCCAAGGCAGAATTCAGTGTGAACGCGGCCTGTTTTTCACGTCGTAAAAGCAGGGTAGACTTTTCCTGCAACCAAGCTAGCCACATAAGAAGCTAATTATCAGGAGGAAGAGCATTTATTTACCTGGTCTTTCATTTTCCTTTAACTCTCATCTGAGAGTAGAGAAGTGATTAAGTACAGAAATCATTAAATGTTAAAACGTGCATCTTCAATGTCTTTCTTGTATTGAGGAACTCAAGTCTGTGTCTCCCAAACGAGTAGAAAGATTTGGGAGACTTCTGTGAGGGTAGGTAGGCGTTTACAGTGACAGGAACACGACATTTTATCCTGTTCTTGACTGGGTGTCCACAACGCTACTGAGTTTGAGGTTGAGACAGGGAGACTTCCCTGGAAGTAAGCGGGGAGGGGCGGGGCACGGGGCGGAGGCTGTTAAATGAAAGCAGTGCCATCCGGGCGAGGTAGGCAGAGGACCGACACCTGACACCGGTATCTCAGGTTCCAGGGTCTGCTCAGCGGATCCCGGACCTGACACACCGGGCCGGCCGGTGTCTGTACGTCCCTTCGAGGTGCGTGCCCCGGGGATGGATGAGATGATAGGTGCGCAAAGCTGGTGCCCTCGCACGCCCCCAAGGCCCGGGCCAACAGATCCAGCCTGCACAGGGGCCTACGCTGGTGATCAGGCACCGGGGAAGAGACCTAGAGACACGCCCTGGGAAGTTGCCATGATCCGGGAAAGAGGAACACGTGACAACCTGTACCAGGTCGGCCACAGTCCCTACTTCTCCCCCCTTGTGACACGTCTCGAGAGGCAACGGGAGCTTTAAAAAAAAAACGTGGAGAAACCGCGTCTGGGTAGAGCACCCAGAGAGAGAGGCCGAAGGTTTCAGAGACTCCTTCACGGGGTCCAGTTTGTCTCGCTCTGCGGACCCGAGCCGAAAACGGTCCGTGGAAGGCCCAGCTCACGAGTGGCCCACAGGTGTGCGTGCACACACACACAGACACACACACACACCCCCCTTCTCCCCACCCCGGGGTTTTGATTAGAATAAGAGGGTGGGTGGGAGGTGCTACCCAGTAGTCGAGGGAGGCCCGTAGTTTGCCGGCCAGCCGTGGTGATACAGGAACACGGAACCTTGAAGCAGCAGAAACCCGCCCCACGGAGGGGATGACTTTCCTTCCTCCCCAGCCCGATAGGCGCGCCGGGTGGGGCCATTTCCGGCAGGGGTGAGGAGCGCGCACCCGGCGGCCGGCGGGGGTCTCCCGGGCGCGCTCCGGGCCCCCGAGTCGCCACCGTCCCCAGTGACTCAAGAGGCAACACATTCCCGACCCCGGAGCCCCTTCGTGGAAAGACAGCCTAGAAGAGCCCGACCACGTGTGCGCGAGGCTTTTAGCCTGTGTGTTGGGGGGCCCGGATACTCTTGCTCGCCTCTAGGCGAACTCCCGTCCCGGGGCACCGAGAGACCCCGGTGGCACACAGCCTCTTTCCAGTGACCTCGTGGGTGGCTCTGAAAAGAGCCTTTGGATACGATGGAACCTCGGACCGAGAGCGCGCTTCTTAGGCCCGCTCCCCGCGGATGCGGCGGGCCAACTGGATGTCTTTGGGCATGATGGTGACGCGCTTGGCGTGGATGGCGCACAGGTTGGTGTCCTCGAACAGGCCCACCAGGTAGGCCTCGCTCGCCTCTTGCAGCGCCATCACCGCGGAGCTCTGGAAGCGCAGGTCGGTCTTGAAGTCCTGCGCGATCTCGCGCACCAGGCGCTGGAAGGGGAGCTTGCGGATCAACAGCTCGGTGGACTTCTGGTAGCGCCGGATCTCGCGCAGCGCCACGGTGCCCGGGCGGTAGCGATGCGGCTTCTTCACGCCGCCCGTGGCCGGCGCGCTCTTGCGGGCCGCTTTGGTGGCCAACTGCTTCCTCGGGGCCTTACCACCGGTCGATTTGCGCGCGGTCTGCTTAGTACGGGCCATGGCGAACGACACCTGCACAACACAGCGGCCGGAAGGGTATCGGTCCCGGGGCCGCAGCAGCCGTCTTTATAGGCACAGTCTTTCCCCTATTGGGCGGAACGATAAAATTGAAAGTCCCGCGCTGGCTACCCATTGGCTGTGACGTCATCCTCCCTGGCGTGCCCGATTGGCTGGGGCAGAATCCTCCCTGCCCCCAGCCACCCGCCTCCCTGTCTACTTTCCAGTGTGCCAAGAGCTCTTCCTACCTGGTTTCTCCTCTTTCCGGACGAGTCGTGTATTTTGTGTGTGTTGTTTTGTTTTCCTTGCTTGTTTTATATACGTTTTTTTCTTTTTTCTTTTTTTTTTTTACTCGCAACTGTTCAGAATGTCTCTCCGCAGCCCTTCACTCCCTAAGTCAGGCTACCCCCGCCTTGCCCTCTCTTCTCTTCCACGCCCTGTAGCTCCCGAATCGAACCTCAATCTCCGGTTTGGCCCCCGCCCCCCTGGCGACCTCGTTACCTTTTCAGAGCCCCATAGTCGGTCTGAAGGACCGCTTTCCCCCGCCTTTCGGATGGGAAAATTGTCCCCCACCCCGGGCACAAGATTCCGCCTTCGAACGCCCAAGTGGGGTCCCTCATCTCCGCTGCGAAGGCGTCCTCTGGCTTCTAAAAATCCAAAGCCAATCAGCCATAAAGAAGCCCGGCACAGCTAGGCCAAGCCCCAGGCTCGCCAGAATCCCGAAAACCGCCCGCTCCGCTCCTCCTAGGCCTCCAGTACGGGGCAGAGGCCTCAGGGGGGTAACCAGGGAGTTGAGCGCTCGCTGCAGACTGAGGGAAAGCACCGGGGGCCGCCTGACAGGACTCCGTAACAGTCGGCTTGGGCGGCGCCCAAGGGGTTTGTTACGTCCACCTGCGTTACGAGGCTAACGGCCGGGCCCGCTCAGCCCAATCAAGGTGGTCAAGTGCCGCTCGACATGTGCGGGCGTTTGGGAGTCCAAGGCGAGTGGCATTCCCAGCGCCGCACGCGGGTGGGCTTGGCGCTTGCTATCGCGACAAGTGGCATGTCAAGACAACTAGCTACTATAACAGCTCTTTTATTGGAAAGAGTGGGTGGCTCTGAAAAGAGCCTTTTGATTTCACAGGTGCTGCCTCTCCGAAACGGGGGCTGGCTGGGCGCCAGACGCCGGCCTCACTTGCCCTTCGCCTTGTGGTGACTCTCCGTCTTCTTAGGGAGCAGCACGGCCTGGATGTTAGGCAAAACACCGCCCTGGGCGATGGTTACTTTGCCCAGCAGCTTATTCAACTCCTCGTCGTTGCGGATGGCCAGCTGCAGGTGACGAGGGATGATGCGCGTCTTCTTGTTGTCTCGGGCGGCGTTACCCGCCAGCTCCAGGATCTCGGCGGTCAGGTACTCCAGCACCGCCGCCATGTACACAGGCGCGCCGGCCCCCACCCGCTCGGCGTAGTTGCCTTTGCGCAGTAGCCGGTGCACACGCCCCACGGGGAACTGGAGACCGGCGCGGGAAGAGCGGGACTTGGCCTTAGCGCGGGCCTTGCCTCCCTGTTTGCCACGACCAGACATGACGGCACTCGGCACTGCGAGTAGCTCCCGACCGACGACCGAGAAAGTCGCCCTAAACGGCTCCGCTTCAGCTTTTTATAGGCAGAACGGCGATTGTCCAACGAGCACTGTGATTGGCTAAACCGTAGCTTTGTCCCGGTGGCCAATAAGAGAGCGCAGGGAGAATCCACTCATTTGCATGACCCCCTCCCCCCACCCCCACCCCCCGCAAGAGCGCCACTGAAAACTCGCCAATCACAATACAGCGTACTCAGAGCCTTCATTTGCATACATCCTCTATAAGTCCCGAGTCGCTTCCGGTAGCCTCGGTCCTGCTGTTGTTGTGTTAGCGTTCCTGCTCCTCTCCTTCGCTCGTGCGTTCCGCTATGCCTGAGCCGGCCAAGTCCGCTCCCGCGCCCAAGAAGGGTTCCAAGAAAGCGGTCACCAAAGCCCAGAAGAAGGATGGCAAGAAGCGCAAGCGCAGTCGAAAGGAGAGCTATTCCATCTACGTGTACAAGGTGCTCAAGCAGGTGCACCCCGACACGGGCATCTCGTCCAAGGCCATGGGCATCATGAACTCCTTCGTCAACGACATCTTCGAGCGCATCGCCGGCGAGGCCTCCCGCCTGGCGCATTACAACAAGCGCTCCACCATCACGTCCCGGGAGATCCAGACGGCCGTGCGCCTCCTGCTGCCCGGCGAGCTCGCCAAGCACGCCGTGTCCGAGGGCACCAAGGCCGTCACCAAGTACACCAGCTCCAAGTGAGCTCCTCCTGGGACGCGGCGCTCGCACGAGTCGCCGGCCGCTTGACCCCCAAAGGCTCTTTTCAGAGCCACCTACCTTGTCAGCGAAAGAGCTTGCGTCACTTGCCTTACTCCGATGTCTCTGTCCCGCTTTCATTCCCCGTGCCACCTACCCGTTTCCCAGCGAACACGTTGCCTTTGAAGGGCGACGGGTAAGGTACCCAGAAAACAGAAGGCCAGTTTTCTGTGGCTTGCCGGAGAACTACCTGGAAGGGCGTGTTCGTTCGCATCCAAGTGAACTGCCTCCGCGGCAAAAGCGTCTAACGGTGCCTGGTCCTCCATGTGTTGAAGGCCATCTACCGAGGAACATCGGGCGGGGAAGCGGGGTTGGCTCTGTGGCATTTAGGTCAGGCCAGTGCTTTGTAACGCGTTCTTTCGTGGGCTCTGGAAGCCTTGTTACGAAGCGTTACTGTAAAACTGCAGCAAAGCAATACTCGAGGCCACGCCTCAGCACCCATAGCAAACTTTTCCGGTGTGCCTGGGTACCTTGATTCCGCGGTCCAAGTAAGTTTTAGTCACACACTCCTCCTGTCTCAGTCTCGCATTCCTTTCAGGCTCGCAGAATCAATACATACTATTGCTCTGCTTAGAGAAGTCAACCACTGTCAGATTAAGGTAATAGAAAGGCTACTGCTTAAAGTCTTTTTTGTTTTTTCACTCGGTCCTTGATACCTACACAGTTCCCCACAGGTGTAGTTTTTTGCTGCCGTAACACAATCTGGATTAGGAAGACAGGAGGAAAGGGGATTTCACGAACCTGTGCCAGCTTCTCGTAAAACGTCCTCCAGAGACCTCAAACAGCAGTTTTTAATCTTAACACCTCTCGGCCTTAAAAAACATTTGTCCCTTGCCCGGAACAGTTCATCCTCTCTGCAAAAATAGAGGAGGCACTAGACATTCGAGAGTCATACCGAGGCCCTCTCCGTTTTGGAGACTAGATGGCTCCAAAGAAGTGTTTCCTAAGAACGGCTCAAAGGCAATTAGACCCTGAACCAGTCAACGTATGGATGAAAACCCCACGGACAGCCACTTGAACCCACATCACTGGGGCACTGGTGGTGAGAGGCAAGGGTGACGGACCTACGGAACACACACCGGGTGACTCACGGTCGGTAATCACTGACGTGTCGCTTTTGCAGTTGCCGTATTCCTGGGTAGGATCCTCATCACGGTTTTGAGTCACGACCCCAGACATTTTCTCGCCTTTTTCCCTAACTGTCCTTTCCCAGAATTGTTTGTAACGCTACGTACAAAACTAGCTGCATTCCCCCTTTATTCCTTCATTAACTCCGGGCACCAAATATGGTACTTTACATTTGTACCCTCATTAGAGTTCAAGAACATTTTAAAGAGGTCAAATGAGAACAGAAGGTAAAGCGCAGAAGAAAGCCATAAAACTGAAACTCCCTACCAAAAAAAAAAAAAAAAAAAAAAGTTAAGCACACTGCAGCGAGGTCCTAGCTCATCCCCTTGCTTTGGCTCTTGTTTGTTTGTTTCTTACGTACCTACATAAAACCCCAAATATTATCTTCCGGCATGATTTCTCTTACTTCCTGTCTACTCCACTCAATCAAATACAGGTAACTTATTTCCTAGTCGTTGTACTAAACCTGTCCCTTCTTTCCGAGGCTTTGTCCCGGGCCCCAGGGAACGCCTCCCTGCTTCTGCACATGCCTTGCTCGGATCTATCGCCGGATGAGGCCCACGGCCGGAACTTAAGAAGTTCAGGAAGAGCATGGAGATGGGCGAGGAGGAAGGGGGGCAGAGCGAATAGGGGAGAGATTGAGTTTACAGAGTAGGAATATAACAAAAAATAAAAATGAAGATAGAAACAACCAACCCCGCCCCCTACGCACACAGTTTAGGAAACTGTGTGAACAACCGAATATGCCGCGGAGGAAGTAGTCAATATTTGGTTCTGAGGACTCTCAAATATATGAGTAGGAAAGCAGAAAACGGCTCATCTTGAACTGACGGTGCAGAACGTGACTCGATGTAACTAAATTACCCACCAATCAATAGGTCCGTTTAGCACCGACATTTACACTTACACGTTTCCAAGCAAAACTGACACCTTGTTCTGTCTCCGGGATGAGTATTTTGGGCACATCGCTTCCCGCAACAAGGGAGAGATTTTTTTAAAAACCACACTCTGCACCCTGAGAGAAATAAAACACGCCGGGGATATAGCAGTAAAAAGAACAGAAAAGGTCCCCGTCCACATAAAGCTACGTCCTAGTAGACAGATGGACGCTGAAATAAGCAAACGAAAGAAATGTGGAACAGAATGACATTAAGGGGGTGATGTGCGCTATGATGGAAAGCAGACTGTGGAGTGCAATGTGGATGACAGGTCTGATCGGTTAATAGTTGAGCAGAGGCCCGATTAAAGTAAGATAGTGAGCCATAGGAGAGCTTGGAGAAGAGTATTCCAAAAAAATAAAATAAAGCCAGCAAGCGCAAAGGCCCTGCCTGAGGCAGGCAAAAGTTCGGGGGAGTTCAGGGAATATGCAAGTCTACTGTGGCTAAAGCACAGTGAGCAAAGGAAAGATTCGCAGAGAGATGACGTCAGAGCGGTTGCCGATCACGTAGGCCATCGAAGGACCTCATAGGCCATTCATTGCAAAGATTTTAGCTTTTATTCGTGATAACTTGGAGTGCCTTTGGAGAGTTTGGTTGGAGTAATGACATGACTCGACTTATGTTTTCTAAAGCTCACCCAAGATGCTGTGTTAAAAAAAAACACACTAGGAGAGCAAGAGTACAGGCGGGAAACCTATCAAAGAGGCTACAGTAACAGCATTTCAAAAGAGAGAGAGCTGATAGCAGTGGAGACGGTGAGAAGGCGCCAAGCCTGGGAAAGCCTGGGAAATTGATCGGTCCATTTTGGAAAGGCCCCTGGTCCGTCCCAAAGTCAATCTAAATTCAATCTAATATAATCCCAGGGACACAAGAAGCGTTCTCTCTCTCTCTCTCTCTCTCTCTCTCTCTCTCTCTCTCTCTCTCTCTCCCCCCCCCTCCCCCCCTGTTACACGCTAACCCCCATGCTGTCACACGTTCTCTCTCCATAGCCGTGTGCACCGGCAGCCACGGGGACTCGGCCTTTGGAGCACCC